>NC_053433.1:90873796-91104167 GCF_007990345.1 Gossypium hirsutum | reverse complement strand
TGAAAAATTTCCAGACACTGCCCAGTCTGAGTACTAGTCGCTTCAAAAATCATATCTTGAGTTTCACAACTCAAAAATCAGTTTTGTGATTTTTCCCTGAAACTAGACTCATGTCCCCACCTATGTATTTTTTTCTAGAATTTTGGTCGGACCAATTAGTACAGTTTATTAGTCAAAGTCTCCCATGTTACAGGAGTCGACTACACTGACCTTTTCCCATTACGACTTGGATATCTCTCTACACAGAGCTTCAATACTGATGCCGTTTGTTTCTATGGAAACTAGACTCAGAGAGGAATCCACACGTATATGGTATGACCCCTAATTATCTCTGGTCAATTTAGATTGTATTTCCAAAGTCGGAACAGGGAATCCAGAAACTGTTCTGGCCCTGTTCCACAAGAACCCGAATATCTCTTACTGTACTGTTCCTATGATTGTTTCGTTACTTCCATAAGAAAGTAGATTCATCAAGGTTCGATTACATAATTTATTCACTATTTAATTCCACTCCTACGAATTCTTGTGATTTTTCCAATCCACACCACTGCTGCTATCAGCTTCTGTTTCAAAGTAAACCTTACCTAATTTGGGGTTTCATGGACCAACTAGGGCCTTGTCATACATAAGCCCACATATGATCATACTTAGCCATTCCAGTGGCTGATCATTTGCTCAACACTTCCATTCCAACTATAGTTACATCATGAAACCATCTATACATTCATAAACACGAATGGTCTAATGCCATACTCCACTTCTACAAGCCATTTTCGCATGGCTGTACACTTATACATTTCATAAAGTACTCGAAAAACAACAATGGGTAGTCCTATACATGCCATATCAAGATTCAACCAAAATAGTACCCAAAAGAGCCTTTGATAGTGTGGGCGACTTCGACTTCAAGATCCCGAGTCCGATAGCTGGAGAACCAAAAATCTATAAAACAGAGGAGCAATGTAACGAGTAAGCAATTTATGCTTAGTAAGTTTGAGCAAGGAATTCCAGCATAAACAAAGAATATCACACATTTAGCTAAACGGAATATTTCATAATACGCAATTTATCGATATTAAACTTGCTTCACAACAATAACAACCCTTATGCACATACACAATAGACTAACTTAGCCGAAGGCCGATAGCTCGTTTATCAACTGAGCGAACATTTATTTGTAAGGGCTCGATTAAATTCAACACATACGTAACATATCCCCATATTGGGATGTTTTTCGAGTATTCGCTGGAATTTTACAGCAAGCTCATTCATTTCCAAATCACGTACCTTCGGAATTTAACCGGATATAGCTCCTCGTTCAAGTACCTTCGGGACATAGCCCGGTTTTAGTAACTCACACAATGCCTTCGGGACATAACCCGGATTTAACAACTCGCACGAATGCCTTCGGGACTTAACCCGGATTTAATAACTCGCACGAATGCCTTCGGGACTTAACCCGGATTTAATAACTCGCACGAATGCCTTCGGGACTTAACCCGGATTTAGTATCTCGCACAAAGGCCTTCGGATCTTAGTCCGGATATATTCACTTAGCACAAAGCCTTCGGGACTTAGCCCGGACAGCATTCAATTAATCATGCACATTCACATTTCATTTTCATTTGCGAAACTCAAACACAAGACACATATCGTCCTTGCACATTCAGCTCAATAGCCACACATAGAGCATGATTTAATCACATTGTAATTAAGCTCTCTTACTCAAGAACTTACCTCGGGTGTTGTCGAACGATTCCGCTAGCTATTCAACCACTTTTTCCTTCCCTTTATCGGTTTTATTTCCCCTTTGCTCTTGAGCTTAATCAAACAAATAAATTGATTTCATCATTTAGGCATCAAAAGATGAACACAAGGCACTTAGCCCATATTTATACATTAGACATTAAAGTCTCATACATGCAAAAATCATGCATCAACACAACATATTAGCTAATTTCTTTCCCCTTGGCCGAATATGCATGTCCATTTTTGGGGTCGATTTCAACACTTAATACACACATATACACACTAGTAAAGCATCCTCCCCCTTTTCATCAATTTAACACATGCATTGCTCATTAACATGCAAAGTTACATTCGGCCTTAGCACACATCTTGCTAGCCGATTCTTCTCCATTTAGCAACCAATGCACATATGTGCTCACACAAAAATGCTAAAAAGGAGGTTCAAGAATCATCAAGCCATCATCACATGCATCATTAACAAGCTTCATATTTTGCATGCAATGGCATTAACACAACCTCCACCTAGGCCGAATCTTAACTCATCCTCATGCCTCATCACCACAACATCAAACATCAACCAAGAATGATGCATCCATGGTCAAGTGCCATTTCCATCACATAGCAAGATTTAGACCATGGGTTAGGTAGAACTCAAGCTAACAACTAAAACATGCATGCCTCTCATGGAACATCATCAAACATACCTTAGCCTAGCTACATGCATGGCCGAATCTCTTCACCTTTCTTCTTCTTTCCTCCTTAAAATTTTTGGCCAAGGATGAACCAAAGGATGAGAAAATTTTTCTTTGTTTTTCTTTCTAGTTTTGGCAAGCATGAAGATGAGAAAAGGATGAACAAAATTCCCCCTTTCTCTTCTTTAGCTCACGGCAATGGGGGGGACAAACACTACACACACATTTTTTTTTCTTTTGTTTTCCATTTCTTTATTACCCATACTCCTTATTTTATTCTTCCATTAACAAAACATGTTTCATGACATGTTTTGCCCATCATTCCTTGTCATGGCCGGCCACTACTCATTAGGGGGGGAAATTTGACATGCAAGTCCCCCCTTTGTCCACATGCACTAATAGGTCCTCACACATTGACCTATCACATTTTTGAATTTTCTCACATAAGTCCTATTGAGTAAATTCACATGCAATCAACCAAATCGAAGCTTGAAATTTTCACACATTCATAATTACATATTCTACACAATAAGTATCACATTCAAACATTTCGGTGACTCGGTTTAGCGGTCCCAAAACCACTTCCCGACTAGGGTCAACTTTGGGCTGTCACATTATGTTACTTGCTATTTGCATGTGAACATACTAAGCATTTGTGCTTACTCCATCCTTTTCTTTCATTGTAGTTTTGACAAGCCGGCTTGAGAATCGGGATAGGTCGAAGACTCGTTCACACTATCCGAAGGCTTAAATTGGTAAAATGGCTTGTGTATTTTGAATGTGGCATGTATGGCAAAACACTCACTTTGTGTAATTGATCTTATGATATGGCTATGGTTTGGTAAGAAAAGGGTTTGTAAATGATTAACCATTGGAATGGCCAATCTAAGTCATATTTGATGTTATGTATGTTTGATATGCTATTTAGTCCATGAAAATCCTTAGTAAAGTGAAATTTGCCATAAAACAAAATCTGACAGCAGTAGTGATGTAAATTTGAAAAATCACTAAAAATAATAGAAGTGGAATTAAATGATGAGTAAGTTATGAAATTGAAGCTTAATTAGTATATTTTCATATGGATTGAACAAAATAGATATATAAATTATATTTTATGAGATATTTGAATTTTTGTGAAAAAAGGCCAGAGTGATTTCTAGATCCCCTATTCTAAATTTAAAAATTCATCATAAATTTTAAAAAAATAATTAGAAGTCATGCTTTATATGTACAGATTCCTTATTAAGTCTAGTTTTAAGAGAAAGAAACTTCATAGTCATTGAAATTCTGTACAGAGAGATATCTGATTAGTAATATACAGAGGTCAAAGCAGTCAAACCCTGAAACAGGGGAGACTTTAACTAATAAACTGTACTAATTGGCTTGACCAAAAATTCTATAAAAAAATTAGTAAATATATGAGTGTAGTTTCAGGGAAAATTTACGGAATTGGATTTCGAGTTTTGAAACTAGAGATATGAATTTTTAAGCGACTGTAACGCAGATTGCTAGCTTGACTGGAAATTTTAAAAATAAATTGTTTGAGCTGTTTAAGTAATGAATTAAGTAATGAATTAAGTCTGTTAACACCTTGTGTTTGACTCCGACGACGGTCTCGGGTATGGGGCGTTACATTTGGTGGTATCAGAGCAGGTTTAGTTGGTTCTCGGACTAATGTGTTGTATGTACGGATTTTGCTATACATGCCATATATATATTGTGATAGTGTGACGACTTCTGACCATTTAAATGATTTTTTTATAGTAAATGGATCCCGATCCAGTTGCCGCTGATGATGTAGAGAGTAATGCACCAGCTCCGGCTAAAGGGGCAGTGCCAACTGGAAATCCACCTCCTACTGTTGCTCAAGGAGGAGGAGAAGGGGCTCGGGAAGCCTTTCTCCAGATGATGAGTGCCTGGTATACTGAGTTCGTTCGTATGAACCCGAATGCACAACCTCCCCCACCTCCCCCGTTCCTCAACCTGTACCCCCGATGCCACAAGGTGTAGATATGATGAAATTTCACAGAACTCCAGTTGACAGAATCCGTAAACAAGGGGCCAAAGAATTCAAGGCAAATATTGATGATGATGCCGAGAAAGCAGAGTTTTGGCTCGAGAATTCTATTCGAGTATTTGATGAATTGTCTTGTACACCTGAGGAATGCTTGAAATGTGCTATATCATTTTTGAGGGATTCAGCTTATCATTGGTGGAAGACATTAACTTCAGTAGTACCGAAAGAGAAAGTAACTTGGGAGTTCTTTCAAGAAGAATTTCGAAAGAAATATATCAGTGAAAGATTTATTGATCAGAAGCGTAAAGAGTTTCTTGAATTAAAGCAGGGGAACATGACAGTTACTGAATACGAAAGGGAGTTTGTCAGGTTGAGTAAGTATGCTAGAGAATATATTCCTACAGAAGCTAAAATGTGCAGACGATTTGAAGACGGACTCAATGAAGACATCAAAGTATTTTTTGGGATTCTTGAATTGAAATACTTTTTGGGATTCTTGAATTGAAAGAAATGGTAGTACTGGTTGATCAAGCTTGCAAGGCTGAAGAACTACTTAAAGAGAAGAATAAGGTAGAGGCTGAGACTAGAAATTAGAAGAAAAGACCGACGAGCAGTTCATTCTCACAGCAATCCAGAAAATCTAGAAATATGAATCCTCGTTCACAGGTTTCGGCTGGACAATCATATAGAAATTTTAAGAAGCAAAATGTGGGTCCTAAATCTCAGACTACTTCTGCGGCTAGTGTGGGAAATACGAGATTTGTTAAGCCTGAGTGCTAGCGGTGTGGCAGAAATCATTCTGGCCCATGTAGAGCGAATGAATGTTTTCGGTGTGGTTCTCCGGATCATTTTATTAGAGACTGCCCAGAGAGAGCTGAGAAAGAAAAATTTCAGAATGTAAAAGCTAGTGGTGCAGACTCGAGGGGAAGATATTCGAGAAAAGCTGGAAATGAAGCAAGCAGCAAAAATGTAGCCAAAGATTTAGCAGCTAAATCTAAAGCAAGGGCTTTAGCTAGAACTTATGCTATAAAGGTACGTGAAGATGCTTCATCACCCGCTGTAATTACTGGTATATTTTCTCTTTATAATGTTAATGTTATTACTTTGATTGATCCCGGTTCTACTCATTCATATGTATGCATGAAACTGGTGTCTAGTATGAATATACCTGTTGAGAACACAAAATTTATGATTAGAGTGTCGAATTCGTTAGGCAAATGTGTGATAGTTGATAAAGTATGCAAGAAATGCCCTTTAATGATTCAGGGTCATTACTTTCTGGCCGACTTGATGTTGTTGGCGTTTGATGAATTTGATGTTATTTTGGGTATGGATTGGTTGACATTGCATGATGCTATAATAAATTGCAAAGAAAAGGTTATAGAATTAAAGTGTGAAAGTGGTGAAATTCTGCGGGTTGAACCAGGCAAATCAGAGGCATTATCTAGTATGATTTCTTCGATGTCGGCTCAGAGATATTTGAGAAAGGGTTATGAAGCTTATTTGGCTTATGTAATTAATACAAAAGAAGTTGAAAAGAAAGTTGAATCAGTGCTGGTTGTGTATGAATTTGCGGACGTATTTCCAGAAGAATTGTCGGGTTTTGTAATATCCTGAATTAGGGCTTAATCGGAATAGTGGTTTCGTGACCACAAATTTGAGATAAAAATAATTATTTTATAATTATTTTGATGATTATGATATGATTGCATGATTGTGTGAAAATTTCGTGATGAAATTCTATGCCTAAAGTGCTTAAATTGAAAATAGGGACTAAATCGAATAAGTTGTAAAACTTGCATTCTAGAAGTTTTTAGTATGAAATTGTTTTGAAATATTAATGAGGAGGTCTTAAATAGCAATTTGACCAATTTTAAGTTCATGGACAAAATTAGGACATGGAAGGAATTTTAGGAAAGTTTAGTAGTAAGGGTATTTTGGTCATTTAGTTATTAAAATGAATTAAAAACAAAATTAAAAGCCAATTTTTGTCCATCTTCTTCATTAGGCCGAAATTTCAAGGGTTCTCCATAGCTAGGGTTTGTTTCAAGCTTCCAAGCTCCATAGTAAGTGATTCCAAGCCCCGTTTTTAATGTTCTTTACGTTTTTGGAATCCCGGTAGCTCGATTAAGCTTATGTTAGCAATAATTCAACCTAGGGTTTATATTTGGAAAAATACCCATAGGTGAAATTTGTGTATTTTGATGTTTTATGATAGAATATGAGGTTTTAAATTATGTTAGACAACTTGTGCTACTCGGTTTTGAGTGAAAACGAGTAAAAGGGCTTAATCGGCAAAAATACCTAATAGTCACAAGTATATGTTAGAGAGAGAATTTGATGTTGCCATAGAAGGGAAAAGTGATCAGCATGTTATAAAACATAAGAATAAGGAATAAAGTTTAATTCCCGAGCCTAGGGGCAAAAGTGTAATTATGCAAAAGTTTAGGGGCAAAAGTGTAATTTTTCCAAAGTTCGTATTAAATGCTGTTTTGATGAATGTATGTATTAAATAAGATTAATTTGGCATTATAGATCAAGAGAAATGAGATTCAAGTCGCGATCGAGGAAAAGAAAAGATTGTGGACTAAATTGCAAAATCTTTATATTTTGGTACCAAGGTAAGTTCATGTGTAAATAATGTAGCATAATTGTTATTTTTAAGTTATTGATGTTAATTATATGATATGCTAATTTTTTTATCGTGAAATATTATGCTTTGTGGTTAATGTTGAGTACTATGCAAATTATGTTTACTACTTGATAAATATGAATTGCTACCGAGTATCGGTTCCGAGATTCCATGGAAGACTGCAAATGTGAGATCGAGGGAAAAAGCCCGTTTGAACCTTAGGAATAGATTAGGATACAAGTGACATGTCACTAGGATGGTTGAGCATCCGAACTCGTTGAGTTGAGTCCGAGTTCACTTATGGATGCGAATGTCGAAACTCGTTGAGTTGAGTCCGAGTTCGTGAAATATAACTAGGCATCCAAACTCGTTGACTTGAGTCCGAGTTCACTTATGGATGCGAACGCCCGAGCTCATTGAGTTGAGTCCGAGTTCACTTATGGGCGGGTTACATGGTAGCTTGATTACATATGAGGCACTTATGTGCAAATTATCCGTGTATCCGAGTTGTATCCCGATGTGTTCAACGGGTGAAATTTCTAGTGAAATGGAAGAACACTTAAGATGCAAGTGACGATTTGGTAAGTGTTGTGAAATGGACACTTTGGACAGGTATGTTCTTAACCCTCGGGTTGAAAATAGATACAACAACGATAAGGTGGTAAGATGATGAATGATGTTTAGAAATGTGATATATGTTTTGGTGATACCATGCTAAAGTTGTTTGGTATATTTGTATTGTTATGTTACTTGTTATTTACATATGAACTTACTAAGCATTTATGCTTACTCCCTCCTCTTTATTTACTGTAGTTTTGAACAAGCCAGCTTGGGAATCGGGACGGGTCGAAGGTTCGATCACACTATCCAAAGGACTTTCATCTGGGTAAATGGCTTGTAAAACTTAAGTATGGCATGTATAGCAATATACTTATTTTGTGTGAATAATTTTATGATATGGCCATGTTTAGTTGAGAAAATGTTTGATATTGATAAGTCATGGTAATGGCTAATTTAGATCATGTTTGATATTATGGAAGTTTAATAGGTTATCTAGTTCATAGAAATTCATGGAAAGATGAAACTTGCCTTAAAATAGAATGTTGCTGCAGCAATGACATGAATTTGAAAAATCACTACAAATAGTATAAATGGAAATAAATAATGAGTAAGTTATGAAATTGAAGCTTAATGAGTCTATTTTCATGTGGATTGAACAAAACAGGCATATAAATTATATTTTATGAGATATTTAAACTTTTGTGAAACAGGGCCTGTAACACCCCGAACTCATGGCCGTTACTGGAAATCGAACACGAGGTGTTACCGGCTTACTTCATTTATTTCCCCCTATATTTTTTTTTGTTCCAGGCAAGCTGGCTACTGTATCGTGGTCGCTTTAAAAATCATATTTTGAGTTCTGAAACTCGAAATCCAATTCCGTAAATTTCCTCGAAACTAGACTCATATATGTACATGGTGGAATTTTTGTAGAATTTTTGGTTTGGCCAATTAGTACAGTTTATTTGTTAAAGTTTCCCCTGTTTCAAGGTTTGACTACACTGACCTCTTTACCTTACGATTTAAATATCTCCCTGTAAAGGGCTTCAATGGCTATGCCATTTGTCTCTAATGAAACTAGACTCGATAAAAAATCTGTAAATATAAGGTACGACCTCTAATTATCTCGATAAAATTTACGGTGAATTTTCTAAGTCATAACAGGGGATCCAGAAATCGCTCTAGCACTGTTTGAAAAGAATTTAATTATCTCCTAACATAAAGTTCATATGGTCGTTTCGTTTCTTCCATATGAAAATAAACTCATCAAGCTTCGATTACATAATTTATTCATTATTTAATTCCATTTCTACTATATTTAGTGATTTTTCAATCTCACAACACTGCTGCTGTCAGCATCTGTTACTAAAGCAAACTATGCCTATTTCGTGATTTTTCCTTGATCTAACTAATAATTCATCATACATGTCACAATTTATGACCATGACTAGCCATGCCAAAGACTAATCATCACCGAGCATCTCCCCACTACACTATTACCAAATCATGAATTTAACACCGAAAATAAATTAGCCATGACATATGGCGTAATAATCGAGTAGACCTCAACCAATACTCAACCACAACCGAATTACCAAGACTTGTGACCAAGCATCATAGAACCAAATCCAAACGAACATTTATGCCATTTTCGCATGGCTAAAAGTTTACATACCAAATTTCAAACAAAACATAATAGCCTATACATGCCGAAATGTTCTCCTAGACCAACTAAGAAAAAGTACCAAAAGTTGCTAGCCGGTGTGATGACTTCGATGACGGTCCCGAGCACGGAAAAAAGACGAGTCCAAGAAACCTAAAATAAGTGACAAGCAAACACCAAATGAGTATATAACTCAGTAAGCCATAAGCATTCCACAACCATTCATTAATAAAATTATCACAACAGGAAACAATGAAATAAGGCTAAGTACTCCATCCATACCGAACTATACCATAGTTCCTTAAACCTTACGGTTCAATCTCATACCAAGTCCTACATTGACATTTCATACATCATTTTATTTTCGTTACAATCATACAATTAAACGACCTTTCACCTATTCCATGATGAACCTTATGTACGTGACTTCAACTATAATCATCACATAGGTTCAAAACTTACCAAGCTCAACTCCAAATATAAACATAGCGCCTATTAGCCATGAACTCAAGGTACTTACCTTTTCCGCTGTCCAAAATTGACTCGGTAAAGTCGCACCCTTAATGTAAATAATTTATAGAGAATATATAGTGGGTTCGCACACATAGTGCTTAATAATCAACCGTGCACACTTAGTGCCATGTACTTTAAACTCGCACACTTAGTGCCATGCATTTCAAGTTCGCACACCTAGTGCCAATCTCACAATCGTGAACACTTATTGCCCGCACACTTAGTGCCGAAAACCAGCCACTCTATATGATTCACTTCCTTTTTACATTCGACAATTTCATCTCTACATACATATACATTTGTATACATTTCATCTCATTAAAAACAATTGCATAGGTATTACGATCATTTAAATCAATACCAAAGATATGCTTAATGACTTACCTTGTGTTAGGTAAAATAGTTCCAAGTCGGCTACTCGATGACCTTCGATTTTCCCTTGTTGGACGCCTCTCCTTTAGGATCTTGAGCTTAAACAAATAAATTAACTCATTTAACCGCTTTGCTACATATATTGGTATCCACATTTTAATGATTTTATGACATACAAAACGACATGGTAAAATTTTCATCTTGCTACCTTATGTTCTTAGCTATTCGGCTAATAACCTTATGCAATTACCATACTATCAATAATCTAATCACACATGCATATGCATACTTGGACATTCGGTAATCACCTCTGCTAATTTTAAACTCAACATCACATAAGCTCCCAAGTGATGGCCGAATATGTATATCTATACTATCACCTATAATTCATCTAATCACAAAATTTCATCTCATGAACACTTGACCCATTTTTTTACCCCATATGGCCCAATGCTTCATTTGTTACCCAACTAACCATTCAACAACTTCAACCTCATTACCACCCTTTTATGCCTAATTATCTAAGTCAAGATAAAATCTTCAACATGCCTAACTATAGCCGAATGTGCAACATTAATCTATCATTTCCATTTCATTTAACACTTAACATTTACCACATATCGATTCACCAAACTCTTCATCTATTCATGCTCTCATATTCGGTCACCCATACCTATACTAACTATATAACTAATTAATCCTAGGGTTAAACACAAGTACAATATTTAAGCACCATGGCCGAACCTTCATGAAGTTGCTAAGACCCATCATTTCTACTCCTCACACACTCTCACATCCAATCCTTTTTATTAAACACTCAAGCTCAATCATCTTCATGCCTCATCACCACAACATCAAAACACCAACCAAGAAAGACAACACCCATGGCCGAATATCATCTCCATCAATAGCAAAATTTAAACCATGGGCTAGGTAGAACTTAAACTAACAACTAAAAACATGCATGAATTTCAAAAAAAAAAAACATCAAACATACCTCAACCTAGGTACAAGCATGGCCGAACTTCTTCACCTTTCTTTCCCTCACTCACAGCAATTGTAACAAGGAAAAGGATGAACACTCCTTCTTCCTCCCTTATTTTATTCATCTTTTTCCTTTTTAATTCCTTTCTTTAATTTATTTTATCTCCAATAACCCAATTTCTTATTATAATATCTAATTCAAAAAAAATATTGCCCATCATCAATCTATCTTGGCCGGCCACTATAAGGGAATTGGGCAATTTGACATGCAAGTCCACCCTTGTGTTGACATGCACTAATAAGCCCTTTAAAATTAGCCTATCATATTTCACCATGTCTCATGTTGATCCCTATTTAATAATTCCTCATGCAATTGGCAAAATTAGGGAATGAAACTTCCACATATGCATGTACACACATAATAAGCATAGAATATAACAATTAATTACTTTTATGACTCGATTTTGTGGTCCCGAAACCACTTTCCGACTAGGGTCACATTAGGGCTGTCACAGGGCCAGAGTGATTTCTGGATCCCCTGTTCTGACTTTAAAAATTCATAATAAATTTTTAAAAAAATAATTAGAAGTTGTTCTTTATATGTACAGATTCCTTATTAAGTATAGTTTTAAGAAAAACAAACCTCGTAGTCATTGAAATTCTGTATAGAGAGATATCTGATTCGTAATACACAGATGTCAGAGCAGTCGAACCCTAAAACAGGGGATACTTTAACTAATAAACTGTACTAATTGGCCCAACCAAAAATTCTAGAAAAAATTTAGTAAATATATATATGAGTCTAGATTTAGGGAAAATTTACGGATCTTGATTTCGAGTTTCGTAACTCGAGATATAAGTTTTCTTGTAACTGTGACGTGGGTAGTTAGAAAGCTGTGAATGTAGAAACAAATGATTTGAAGTTCTTAATTTGATAAATTATGTTTGGTAACCCCTCAAGCTCGACTCCGGTGACAGTTACGAGCGTGGGGGCGTTACATTTAGTGGTATCAGAGCAGGTTTAGTCGGTTCCTAGACTACGTGTTGTATGTACGGATTTTGCTATACATGCCAGATGTATGAATTATGATAGTGTGACGACTTCTGACCTTTTTAAATGATTTTTATATAGTAAATGGATCCCGATCCAGCTGTGGCAGATGAAGTAGAGAGTAATGCGCCAGCCCCGGCTGAAGGGGTAGCGCCGACTGAAAACCCACCTCCTACTGTTGGTCAGGGAGGAGGAGAAAGGGATCGGGAAGCCTTTCTCCAAATGATGAGTGCATGGTACACTGAGTTCATTCGTACGAACCCAAATGTACGACCTCCCCCACCTCCCCCAATTCCTCAACCTATGCCTCCGATGCTTCAAGGAGTGGATATGATAAAATTTCACAGAACCCCCGTTGATAGAATTCGTAAACAAGGGGCTGAAGAATTTAAAGCAAATATTGATGATGATGCAGAGAAAGCAGAGTTTTGGCTTGAAAATTCTATCTGGGTATTTGATGAATTATCTTGTACACCTGAAGAATATTTAAAATGTGCTACATCTTTGTTGAGAGATTCAGCCTATAATTGGTGGAAGACTTTGATTTCGGTGGTACCGAAAGAGAGGGTAACCTGGGAATTCTTTCAAGAAGAGTTTCGGAAGAAATATATTAGCGAAAGATTTATTGATCAGAAATGTAAAGAGTTTCTTGAGCTGAAGCAAGGTAATATGACAGTCTCAGAATATGAAAGAGAGTTTGTTCGATTAAGTTAGTATGCCAGGGAATATGTTCCTACAGAAGCCAAGATGTGCCGACAATTTGAAGACGGGCTTAACGAAGACATTAAGGTATTTGTTGGGATCCTTGAACTAAAAGAAATGGTGGTACTTGTCGATCGAGCTTGCAAGGCTGAAGAATTACTGAAGGAAAAGAAAAAGGTAAAATCTGAAACACGAAATTGGAAGAAAAGACCAATCAGTAATGCAGGTTCACAGCAACCCGGAAAGTCAAGAAATATGAATCCTCGTTCCCAAGTTTCAACTGGGCAATCATATGGAAATTTTAAGAAGCAGAATGTGGGTCCTAAATCTCAGACTACTTCTGCGGCTAGTGTGGAAAATATGAGGTTTGTTAAACCCGAGTGCCAGTGGTGTGGTAGAAATCATTTTGGTCCGTGCAGAGCAAATGAATGTTTTCGATGTGGTTCTCCGGATCATTTTATTAGAGACTGCCCAGAGAGAGCTGAGAAAGAAAAATTTCAGAGTGTAAAAGCTAGTGGTGCAGACTCGAGGGGAAGGTATCCGAGAAAAGTTGGAAGTGAAACAAGCAGTAAGAATGTAGCCAGAGATGCAGCAGTTAGATCTGAAGGAAGAGCTCCAGCTAGAACTTATGCTATTAAAGCGCGTGAAGATGCTTCCTCACCCGATGTGATTACCATTACATTTTCTCTTTATGATACTAATATTATTGCTTTGATTGATCCCGGTTCTACTCATTCATATGTATGCATGAAACTGGTGTCTAGTATGAATATACCTGTTGAGAACACAGAATTTATGATTAGAGTGTCAAACCGTTAGGAAAATGCATGATAGTTGATAAAGTATGCAAGAAATGCCCTTTAATGATTCGGGGTCATTACTTTCCGGCTGACTTGATGTTGTTTCCGTTTGATGAATTTGATGTTATTTTGGGTATGGATTGGTTGACATTGCATGATGCTATAGTAAATTGCAAAGAAAAGGTTATAGAATTAAAATGTGAAAGTGGTGAAATCTTATGGGTTGAACCAGACAAATCAGAGGCAATATTTAATATGATTTCTTCGATGTCGGCTCAAAGATATTTGAGAAAGGGTTATGAAGCTTATTTGGCGTATGTAATTAATACAAAAGAAGTTGAAAAAAAGTTGAATCAGTGCCGGTTGTGTGTGAATTTGCGAACGTATTTCCAGAAGAATTGCCGGGTTTGCCTCCAGTCAGGGAAGTAGAATTTGGTATAGATTTAATACCGGGAACAGCTCCGATCTCGATTGCTCCATATAGAATGGCACCAACAGAGTTGAAAGAATTAAAGTCACAGTTGCAAGAGTTGACTGATAAAGGCTTTATGAGACCGAGTTTTTCACCTTGGGGTGCTCCCGTGTTATTTTTGAAAAAGAAGGATGGTTCTATGAGATTATGTGTTTATTATCGGCAGTTAAACAAGGTGACAATCAAAAACAAGTATCCGTTGCCGAGAATTGATGATTTGTTTGATCAGCTAAAAAGAGCGACATGGTTTTCGAAGATTGACTTGAGATCTGGGTATTATCAGCTGCGACTAAAAGAGTCAGATGTGCCTAAAACTGCTTTTAGAACAAGGTACGGTCATTATGAATTTTTAGTTATGCCATTCGGTTTGACAAATGCTCCTGTTGTGTTTATGAATTTAATGAATCGTATATTTCGGCCATACCTGGACAGATTTGTTGTAGTGTTTATAGATGATATTTTAATTTATTCAAAAGATGAGACAGAGCATGCTGAGCATTTGAGGATAGTTTTACAAACTTTGAGAGATAGCAGCTGTATGCTAAGTTTAGTAAAAGTGAAATTTGGCTCCGGGAAGTTGGATTTTTGGGTCATATTGTTTCAAGTGATGGTATACGGGTTGATCCTAGTAAAATTTCAGCCATTGTTGATTGGAAACCACCGAAAAATGTAACTGAAGTTAGGAGTTTCTTGGGGCTAGCTGGGTATTATCAGTGGTTCGTAAACGAATTTTCTATAATTGCTGCTCCTATGACTAGACTACTCTGAAAGGATGTTAAATTTGTATGGACAGAAGAATGTCAACAGAGTTTCGAAGAATTGAAAAAGTTATTAACTGAAGCACCAGTGTTGATACAACCCGAATCAGGTAAAGAATTTGTGGTGTATAGTGATGCTTCTCTAAATGGTTTGGGATGTGTACTCATGCAAGAAGGAAAAGTGGTGGCTTATGCTTCGAGACAGTTAAAACCTCATGAGAAGAATTATCCTACTCACGATTTGGAATTGGCTGCGGTGGTATTTGCTTTGAAGATTTGGCGACATTATTTGTATGGTGAAAAGTGCCGAGTATATACCGATCACAAAAGTCTTAAATACTTGATGTCACAAAAAGACTTGAATTTGAGACAGCGAAGATGGTTGGAGTTATTGAAAGATTACGAGCTTGTTATCGATTATCATCTAGGAAAAGCGAATGTGGTTGCTGATGCTTTAAGCAGAAAGTTGTTGTTTGCTTTGAGAGTTATAAACACTCAGTTGAAAATTTCAGATGACGGTTCGATTCTAACAGAGTTAAGAGCAAGACCGATGTTTTTACAAGAGATTTTTGAAGCTCAGAAAAATGATCAAGATTTGCTAGCCAAGAGAAAACAGTGTGAAGTTGATACAGGATCAGATTTCAGAATTGGTTCTGATGGTTGTTTGATGTTTAAAAATCGGATTTGTGTACCAAAAAATGATGAGTTGATTCAAAAGATTTTGCGTGAAGCACATAATAGTTGTTTAGCGGTTCATCCGGGCAGTACGAAGATGTATAATGACTTGAAGAAAATGTACTGGTGGAGTGGAATGAAAAGAGATATTTCCGAGTTTGTATCAAAGTGCTTAGTTTGTCAACAAGTGAAAGCTAAACACCAGGTACCTTCGGGATTACTTCAGCCTATTATGGTTCCTGAATGGAAATGGGATCGGATTACTATGGATTTTATATCAGGGTTGCCGTTAACTCCAGGGAAGAAAAATGCCATCTGGGCAATAGTTGACAGACTGACTAAATCAGCTCATTTTATTCCGGTACATACAGATTATTCTCTTAATAAGTTAGCTTAATTGTATATCCGAGAGATTGTTAGACTTCATGGGATACCTTTGTCAATCATTTCGGATAGAGATCCGAGGTTTACCTCACGGTTTTGGCAAAAGTTGCAAGAGGCATTAGGTACAAAGTTAAATTTCAGCACTTCCTTTCATCCACAAACTGATGGACAATCAGAGAGTGTAATTCAGATTCTTGAAGACATGCTCAGATGTTGCGTATTGGAATTTCATGATAGTTGGGAAAGGTACTTACCATTGGTAGAATTTGCTTATAATAATAGTTATCAGACAAGTTTGAAGATGGCACCTTATGAAGCATTATATGGTCGTAAATATCGGACGCCATTGTATTGGACTGAACTCAAGGAAAGTCAGATTTATGGAGCTGATTTAATAAAAGAAACCGAAGAAAAGGTGAAAGTGATTCGAGATTGTTTGAAAGGTGCTTCAGATAGACAGAAATCTTATGCGGATTTGAAACGAAAAGAAATGGAGTTTCAAGTTGGTGATAAGGTATTTTTGAAAGTGTCTCCATGGAAGAAAGTCCTTAGATTTGGACAAAAGGGCAAGTTAAGTCCGCGTTTTATTGGACCGTATGAAATAATTGAAAAAGTTGGACAGGTAGCATATCGGCTAGCGTTACCACCCGAATCAGAGAAGATTCATGATGTGTTTCACGTATCTATGTTACGCCGGTATCGTTCGGATCCTTTACATATAATTTCACTGACAGAAATTGAACTGCGACCGGATATGACTTATGAAGAAGAACCGATTAAGATTTTAGCTCGAGCAGTCAAACAACTAAGAAATAAAAGTGTTGCACTTGTGAAAACGTTGTGGCAAAAGAATGGGGTAGAAGAGACTACATGGGAACCAGAAGAAACTATGAGAAACCAATATCCACACCTGTTTACCGGTAAGATTTTCGAGGACGAAAATCCTTAAGAGGGGGGGAGAGTTGTAATATCCTGAATTAGGGCTTAATCAGAATAGTGGTTTCGTGACCACAAATCCGAGATAGAAATAATTATTTTATAATTATTTTGATGATTATGATATGATTGCATGATTGTGTGAAGATTTCGTGATGAAATTTTATGCCTAAAATGCTTAAATTGAAAGTAGGGACTAAATCGAATAAGTTGCAAAACTTGCATTCTAGAAGTTTTTAGTATGAAATTGTTTTGAAATATTAATGAGGAGGTCTTAAATAGCAATTTGACCAACTTTAAGTTCATGGACAAAATTAGGACATGGATGGAATTTTAGGAAAGTTTAATAGTAAGGATATTTTGGTCATTTAGTTATTAAAATGAATTAAAAACAAAATTAAAAGCCAATTTTTGCCCATCTTCTTCATTAGGCCGAAATTTCAAGGGTTCTCCATAGCTAGGGTTTGTTTCAAGCTTCTAAGCTCCATAGTAAGTGATTCCAAGCCCCGTTTTTAATGTTCTTTACGTTTTTGGAATCCCGGTAGCTCGATTAAGCTTATGTTAGCAATAATTCAACCTAGGGTTTATATTTGGAAAAATACCCATAGGTGAAATTTGTGTATTTTGATGTTTTATGATAGAATATGAGGTTTTAAATTACGTTAGACAACTTTTGAGTGAAAACGAGTAAAAGGGCTTAATCGGCAAAAATACCTAATAGTCACAAGTATATGTTAGAGAGAGAATTTGATGTTGCCATAGAAGGGAAAAGTGATCAGCATGTTATAAAACACAAGAATAAGGAATAAAGTTTAATTCCCGAGCCTAGGGCAAAAGTGTAATTATGCAAAAGTTTAGGGGCAAAAGTGTAATTTTTCCAAAGTTCGTATTAAATGCTGTTTTGATGAATGTATGTATTAAATAAGATTAATTTGGCATTATAGATCAAGAGAAACGAGATTCAAGTCACGATCGAGGAAAAGAAAAGATTGTGGACTAAATTGCAAAATCTTTATATTTTGGTACCAAGGTAAGTTAATGTGTAAATAATGTAGCATAATTGTTATTTTTAAGTTATTGATGTTAATTATATGATATGCTAATTTTTTTATCATGAAATATTATGCTTTGTGGTTAATGTTGAGTAATATGCAAATTATGTTTACTACTTGGTAAATATGAATTGCTACCGAGTATTGGTTCCGATATTCCATGGAAGACGGCAAATGTGAGATCGTCGGAAAAAGCCCGTTTGAACCTTAGGAATAGATTAGGATACAAGTGACATGTCACTAGGATGGTTGAGCATCCGAACTCGTTGAGTTGAGTCCGAGTTCACTTATGGATGCGAATGCCCGAACTCGTTGAGTTGAGTCCGAGTTCGTGAAATGTAACTAGGCATCCGAACTCGTTGAGTTGAGTCCGAGTTCACTTATGGATGCGAACGTCCGAGCTCATTGAGTTGAGTCCGAGTTCACTTATGGGCGGGTTACATGGTAGCTTGATTACATATGAGGCACTTATGTGCAAATTATCCGTGTATCTGAGTTGTATCCCGATGTGTTCAACGGGTGAAATTTCTAGTGAAATGGAAGAACACTTAAGATGCAAGTGACGCTTTGGTAAGTGTTGTGAAATGGACACTTTGGACAAGTATGTTCTTAACCCTCGGGTTGAAAATAGATACAACAACGATAAGGTGGTAAGATGATGAATGATGTTTAGAAATGTGATATATGTTTTGGTGATACCATGCTAAAGTTGTTTGGTATATTAGTATTGTTATGTTACTTATTATTTACATATGAACTTACTAAGCATTTATGCTTACTCCCTCCTCTTTATTTACTGTAGTTTTGAACAAGCCAGCTCGGGAATCGGGACGGGTCGAAGGTTCGATCACACTATCCAAAGGACTTTCATCTGGGTAAATGGCTTGTAAAACTTAAGTATGGCATGTATAACAATATACTTATTTTGTGTGAATAATTTTATGATATGGCCATGTTTGGTTGAGAAAATGTTTGATATTGATAAGTCATGGTGATGGCTAATTTAGATCATGTTTGATATTATGGAAGTTTAATAGGTTATCTAGTTCATAGAAATTCATGGAAAGATGAAACTTGCCTTAAAACAGAATATTGCTGCAGCAATGACATGAATTTGAAAAATCACTACAAATAGTATAAATGGAAATAAATAATGAGTAAGTTATGAAATTGAAGCTTAATGAGTCTATTTTCATGTGGATTGAACAAAACAGGCATATAAATTATATTTTATGAGATATTTAAACTTTTGTGAAACAGGGCCAGAGTGATTTTTGGATCCCCTGTTCTGACTTTAAAAATTCATAATAAATTTTAAAAAAAATAATTAGAAGTTGTTCTTTATATGTACAGATTCCTTATTGAGTCTAGTTTTAAGAAAAACAAACCTTGTAGTCATTGAAATTCTGTATCGAGAGATATCTGATTCGTAATACACAGATGTCAGAGCAGTCGAACCCTGAAACAGGGGAGAATTTAACTAATACAATGTACTAATTGGCCCAACCAAAAATTCTAGAAAAAATTTAGTAAATATATATATGAGTCTTGATTTAGGGAAAATTTATGGATCTTGATTTCGAGTTTCGTAACTCGAGATATGATTTTTCTTGTAACTGTGACGTGGGTAGTTAGAAAGCTGTGAATATAGAAACAAATGATTTGAAGTTCTTAATTTGATAAATTATGTTCGGTAACCCCTCAAGCTCGACTCCGGTGACGGTTTCGGGCGTGGGGGCGTTACAGGTTTGCCTCCAGTTAGGGTAGTAGAATTTAGTATTGATTTGATACCGGGAACAGCTCCTTTCTCGATTGCTCCATATAGAATGGCACCAGCAGAGTTGAAAGAATTAAAGTCACAGTTGCAAGAGTTGACTGATAGAGGCTTTGTGAGACCAAGTTTTTCACCTTGGGGTGCTCCCATGTTATTTGTGAAAAATAAGGATGGTTCTATGAGATTGTGTGTTGACTATCGGCAGTTAAACAAGGTGACAATAAAAAACAAGTATCCGTTGCCAAAGATTGATGATTTGTTTGATCAGCTAAAAGGAGCGACATGGTTTTCAAAGATTGACTTGAGATCTGGGTATTACCAGCTGCGAGTAAAAGAGTCGGATGTTCCTAAAATTGCTTTTAGAACAAGGTACGGTCATTATGAATTTTTAGTTATGCCATTCGGGTTGACAAATGCTCCTGCTATGTTTATTGATTTAATGAATCGCATATTTCGACCATACTTGGACAAATTTGTTGTGGTGTTTATAGATGATATTTTAATTTATTCAAAAGATGAGACAGAGCATGCTGAGCATTTGAGGATAGTTTTGCAAACTTTGAAAGATAAGCAGATGTATGCTAAGTTTAGTAAAAGTGAATTTTGGCTCCGGAAAGTTGGATTTTTGGGTCATATTGTTTCAGGTGATGGTATACGGGTTGATCCTAGTAAGATTTCAGCCATTGTTGATTGGAAACCATCGAAAAATGTAACCGAGGTTAGAACTTTCTTGGGGCTAGCTGGGTATTATCGACGGTTTGTAAATGGGTTTTCTATAATTGTTGCTCCTATGACTAGACTACTCCGAAAGAATGTTAAATTTGAATGGACGGAAGAATGTCAACAGAGTTTTGAAGAATTGAAAAAGTTATTAACTGAAGCACCAGTGTTGGTACAACCTGAATCAGGTAAAGAATTTGTGGTGTATAGTGATGCTTCTCGAAATGGCTTCGGATGTGTACTTATGCAAGAAGGAAAAGTGGTGGCTTATGCTTCGAGGAAGTTAAAATCTCACGAAAGAAATTATCTGACTCATGATTTGGAATTGGCTGCTATAGTGCTTGCTTTGAAGATTTGGCGACATTATTTGTATGGTGAAAAGTGCCGAGTATATATCGACCACAAAAGTCTTAAGTACTTGATGTCACAAAAAGACTTGAATTTGAGACAGCGAAGATGGTTGGAGTTATTGAAAGATTACGAGGTTGTTATTGATTACCATCCGGGAAAAGCGAATGTAGTTGCCGATGCTTTAAGCAGAAAATTGCTATTTGCTTTGAGAACTATGAACACTCGGTTAAAGATATCAAATGATGGTTCGATTCTAGCAGAGTTTAGAGCAAGACTGATGTTTTTACAAGAGATTTCTGAAGCTCAGAAAAATGATCAAGATTTGCAAGCCAAGAGAAAGCAATGTGAAGCTGATACGGGATCAGATTTCAGAATTGGTTCTGATGGTTGCTTGATGTTTAAAAATCAGATTTGTGTACCGAAACAGGATGAGTTAATTCAAAAGATTTTGCATGAAGCACATAATGGTTGTTTGGCGGTTCATTCGGGCAGTACGAAAATGTATAATGACTTGAAGAAAATGTACTGGTGGAGTGGAATGAAAAGAGATATTTCCGAGTTTGTATCAAAGTGCTTAGTTTGTCAACAAGTGAAAGCTGAACATCAAGTACCTTCAGGATTACTCCAGCCTATCATGGTTCCTGAATGGAAATGGGATCGGATTACTATGGATTTTATATCAGGGTTGCCGTTAACTCCAGGGAAGAAAAATGCCATCTGGGTAATAGTTGACAGACTGACTAAATCGGCTCATTTTATTCCGGTACGTACGGATTATTCTCTTAATAAGTTGGCTGAATTGTATATCCATGACATTGTTACACTTCATGGAATACCTTTGTCAATCATTTCGGATAGAGATCCGAGATTTACTTCACGGATTTGGCAAAAGTTGCAAGAGGCATTAGGTACAAAGTTAAATTTCAGTACTGCCTTTCATCCATAAACTGAGGACAATCAGAGAGAGTAATTCAGATTCTTGAAGACATGCTCAGATGTTGCATATTGGAATTTCAAGGTACTTGGGAAAGGTACTTACCGTTGGTAGAATTTTCTTATAATAATAGTTATCAGACGAGTTTGAAGATGGCACCTTATGAAGCATTGTATGGTCGTAAATGTCGGACGCCATTGTATTGGACTGAGCTCAAGGAAAATCAAATTTATGGAGTTGATCTAATAAAAGAAACCAAAGAAAAGGTGAAAGTGATTCGAGATTGTTTGAAAGCTGCTTCAGATAGACAGAAATCTTATGCGGATTTGGAACGAAGGGAAATCGAGTTTCAAGTTGGTGATAAGGTATTTTTGAAAGTGTCTCCATGGAAGAAATTCCTTAGATTTGGACAGAAGTGCAAGTTAAGTCCGCGTTTTATTGGACCATATGAAATAATTGGAAAAGTTGGACCGGTAGCATATCGGCTATCATTACCACCTGAATTAGAGAAGATTCATGATGTGTTCCACGTATCTATGTTACGTTGGTATCGTTTGGATCCTTCACATATAATTTCATCGACAGAAATTGAACTACGATCGGATATAACTTACGAAGAATAACCGATTAAGATTTTAGCTCGAAAAGTCAAACAATTAAGAAATAAAAGTGTGGCTCTCGTGAAAGTATTGTGGCAAAAGCACAGGGTAGAAGAGACTACATGGGAACCTGAAGAAACTATGAGAAACCAATACCCACACCTGTTTACCGGTAAGATTTTCGAGGACGAAAATCCTTAAAGGGGGGAGAGTTGTAATATCCCAAATTAGGGCCTAATCGAAATAGTGGTTTCGTGACCACAAATCCAAGATAGAAATAATTATTTTATAATTATTTTGATGTTTATGATATGATTGCATGATTGTGTGAAAATTTCGTGATGAAATCCTATGCCTAAAGTGCTTAAATTGAAATTAGGGACTAAATCGAATAATTTGCAAAACTTGCATTCTAGGAGTTTTTTAGTATGAAATTGTTTTGGAATATTAATGAGGAGGTCTTAAATAGAAATTTGACCAATTTCTAAGTCTATAGATAAAAATTGGACATGGATGGAATTTTAGGAAAGTTTAATAGTAAGGGCATTTTGGTCATTTAGTTATTAAAATGAATTAAAAACAAAATTAAAAGCCAATTTTTGTCCATCTTCTTCATTAGGCGAAATTTCAAGGGTTCTCCATGGTTAGGGTTTGTTTCAACCTTTCAAGCTCCATAGTAAGTGATTCCAAGCCCCGTTTTCAATGTTCTTTACGTTTTTGGAATCCCGGTAGCTCGATTAAGCTTATGCTAGCAATTATTTAACCTAGTGTTCATATTTGGAAAAATACCCATGGGTGAAATTTGTGTATTTTGGTGTTTTATGATAGAATATGAGGTTTTAAATTATGTTAGACAACTTGTACTACTCGGTTTTAAGCGAAAACGAGTAAAAGGGCTTAATCGGTAAAAATACCTAATAGTCATAAGTACATGTTAGAGTGTGAATTTGATGTTGCCATAGAAGGGAAAAATGATCAGCATGTCATAAAACATAAGAATAAGGGATGAAGTTTAATTCCCGAGCCTAGGGGCAAAAGTGTAATTATGCAAAAGTTTAGGGGCAAAAATGTAATTTTTCCAAAGTTCGTATTAAATGCTGTTTTGATGAATGTATGTATTAAATAAGATTAATTTGGCATTATAGATCAAGAGAAACGAGATTCAAGTCACGATCGAGGGGACAACAAAGTTTACGAAGAATAGGCTCGATTGCTAATAATTTTGTACCGAGGTAAGTTCATGTGTAAATGCAGTAACATAATTGTCATTTTAAGCAATTTAATATTGTTTATATGATATGATGCTGATTCTTATCATGAAATATTATGCTTTGTGGTTATTGTTGAATAATATGTAATTATGTGAATTACTTGATGAGTATGAACTATCACCGAAGTATCGATTTCGATATTCCGTGGAAGATGGAAAAGATGTGTGATCGACGAAAATGCCCGTTTGAACCTTGGGAATAGATTAGAATACAAGTGGCATGCCACTAGGATGGTTGAGTTCCGAACTCGTTGAGTTGAGTACGAGTTCGTGAGATGTAACTAGGCATCCGAGCTTGTTGAGTTGAGTCCGAGTTCACTTATGGATACGAACGCCCGAGCTCTTTGAGTTGAGTCTGAGTTCACTTATGGGCGGGTTACATGGTAGCTTGGCTACATAAGTTCCGCAAGCTATTGAGTTTGTCTAGCTGCGGGTATGGCTCTTATGTTCATGAGATCCGCGTATTCAAATTATATTCCGATGTGTTCAACGGGTGAATCTTACGTGAATAAGAAGAAGGCCTAAAATGAAGGTGACATGTTGGTAAGTGTGGTAAATGAGAAAATTTGACAAGTATGTGCTTAAACCCTCGGGTTGAAAACTTGGTATGATGAAATCGTAGAAAGATATTAAATGTAAATGAAACATGAATGTCTTGGTGTTGTTTATGCAAATGATGTTTTATGTGAGATTGTGTGATTATGTTACTTGCTATTTGCATGTGAACTTACTAAGCATTTGTGCTTACTCCCTCATTTTCATTCATTGTAGTTTTGACAAGCTGGCTTGAGAATCGGGATAGGTCGAAGACTCGTTCACACATTCGAAGGCTTAAATTGGTAAAATGGCTTGTGTATTTTGAATGTGGCATGTATGGCAAAGCACTCACTTTGTGTCATTGATCTTATGATATGGCTATGGTTTGGTAAGAAAAGGGTTTGTAAATGATTAGCCATTGGAATGGCCAATCTAAGTCATATTTGATGTTATGTATGTTTAAAATGCTATTTAGTCCATGAAAATCCTTAGTAAAGTGAAATTTGCCATAAAACAGAATCTGACAGCAGCAGTGATGTAAATTTGAAAAATCACTAAAAATAGTAGAAATGGAATTAAATGATGAGTAAGTTATGAAATTTAATCTTAATTAGTCTATTTTCATATGGATTGAACAAAACAGGTATATAAATTATATTTTATGAGATATTTGAATTTTTGTGAAACAGGGCCAGAGTGATTTCTGGATCCCCTATTCTGACTTTAAAAATTCATCATAAACTGTACAAAAATAATTAGAAGTCATGCTTTATATGTACAGATTCCTTATTGAGTCTAGTTTTAAGAAAAACAAACTTCATAGTCATTGAAATTCTGTACAGAGAGATATCTTATTCGTAATATATAGAGATCAGAGCAGTCGAACCCTAAAATAGGGGAGACTTTAACTAATAAACTGTACTAATTGGCTTGACCAAAAATTCTATAAAAAAATTATAAGTCTAGTTTCAGGGAAAATTTACAGAATTGGATTTCAAGTTTTGGAACTCGAGATATGAATTTTTAAGCGACTATGATGCAGATTGCTAGCTTGACTGGAAATTTTAAAAATAAATTGTTTGAGCTGTTTAAGTAATGAATTAAGTCTGTTAACACCTTGTGTTCGACTCCGGCGACGGTCTCGGGTACGGGGCGTTACAATTTCTATTAAATGCATGTTTAAGTATGAATTGTGATAAATGTCTCAGTTGAGGTTAAAAAGGGAAATTCGATGGATAAACCATGATTGACATGTGTAATGAGGTCCTGCATGTGTTGCAGTAAGGATTTAGCCCAGACGGGTAATCTATTGATCTCATTTATAAAAGGATCTAGCCCGGACAGGTGTTTCTTTGAATGGTCAAGCCTCCCGAAAGATCCAACCCAATTTGATTTCATGCTAATTACTTGGTAAGTTTACTTTCCGGTTATTCGAGCTTACTAAGCATGAAAATGCTTACCCCTCTATTTTCCCTATCTCTCATAGAGCTCCAAAACTCGTAAAGATTAGAAGATGGTTGGAGAGTCAGCATATTATCAAATAGACTAGCTTTGGTATAAAGACATTTCTAAATTGTTCAATGGCATGTATAGGTCTTTTGAGTATTTTGTTATATGTGTCATTTGATTTGCCAAATGAAGGCTTGTAAAGATAAATTTATCTTTTTGTTTATGGCCGTAGAGATCGGCTTGTTTTGAAGTAGGTTATGATCTACAAGATTTCCATGCAAGTTTATAATCATGTGTGATGGTTAAATTCCAATTGGCAATGAGTCATAAGAACGAGCCAATCTTGAACATATTAAAGTGGTATGACAACACATAAATACAAGATGGGAAATAACCTAGCATACACGAAACCAATGATCTGAGGTTTCCATGCAATTAGTTTTTGCAAAGATCATTTATGAGATCATAATTATGTTTTACTTTGTTTTTAATATTCATTAAGTATAAGTGTTAAAAGGGGGTGACCATAGGCTTGAAAGATAGCCTAATAGGATCTACACGGTTGGGTACACGGGCATGTGCCTAGGCCGTGTGTGGCACACTGGCCACACCCGTGGGCGTGTGGCATGGTCATGTGTCTCCTGCATCTAAAATGGTAAGTCTGTTAAATGAACACGGGCTAGACACAAGGGCGTGTCTCTTGGCCGTGTAAATTTAACAAAATGCTCAAGTCTTGGACACGGGGTGATTACACGGGCGTGTCTCAAGTCACACGGGCGTGTGACACTTCAAGTTGAAAAAAAATTTCTAAGGTGCCCAAAGTTTATCAAACATTCTCGGTTTTGTCCCGCACCGCCTCAAGGCATCTTTTAGCTCTTGAAGACCTATTTAATAGAAAGGATATACATATTTGAAAAGTTTAAATTTTAGAGCGCGACTTAGTGACTTGATTTAATATGTTTATGAACGTGAAATCCCAGTAACGCCTCGAACCTATCTCAGCGTCGGATACGGGTGACGGGTGTTAAAAGGTCAACATGCCTGTGTGGCCCACATGCCCAGATTGGCCTTGCCCGTGTGGACAATGACCTGGCCCAAAACCCACATGCCTAACTTGGCCTTGCCCATATGGAAAACGACCTGGCCCAAAACCCACACACCTAACTTGGCCTAGCCTATGTGGTTCACACGGCCATGCCCACACCACCACACGGTCGTGTCTTAGGCATGACCTCTCCTTTGTGAGACACACGACCGTATGAGCCACATGGCCAACCACATGGGCATCCACACACCGGTGTAGCATCGACAAAATAGTTTTTCAGCTTTTGCCGATGTTTAATTCTTAGTGTTTTGGGTACACACCTGGTACGGTTTTCATGCTAAAACGATCCCGACCCTTACGAAACCTAAAAATAGAGTACCCAACATGAAATTAGCAATCAAATCACGAAACGAACAAAATGCACTCACTTACCGCCAGCACACTCGTTTATTCGCACAGGCTAGACCTTCGGAGTGGAACTACTATTTCGCCGTCGTCTCCTACGCATCAAATTTACAAACTTCAACCTTCAATAAATAAAATCTAAACGAATACAAACAAATCCATTTACTAATTTCACGAAACCAAGGATTCCAAATGCCCAAGAATAAAGTTTAAAGACAGAATCAGGAAAACGGGGAAGGGAAAATTTTTTACTATTTTGACAGAGAGCAGAAGATGAAAAAGAAGGAAAAATCAAAAGGGGATCTTTAAATGGGAGAAAGAAAAACTTCAGAAAAGAAAAGAATTTGGGAAAATAATAAAAAGAAAATTAAAAATAAAAATATTTTGATAAGTCTCCAAATCCCAACTCCCCACTACATCACAACCACCTAAGAATTTCGGTTCCTTCCAACCTCTATCGGATACCCGAAGCAAAATCTAACACCTACACTCATGCAGGGATTCGAACACAGGACCTCCAACACACCAACTTCCTTACCACTCGAACCAGCAGGCTCATTCTAATATGAAGTAACAGACAATTTCATATAAGCCAATCAACCAAGATAAGGCTTGAATTTAAAAAATAACCAAAATTAACCAAAGATGAGACTTGAACCCAAGACCTCTCAACCACACCAAGAACACTTAACCACTGAAGCAGACACACATTTGTGTCAGATATTTATAGAAACAGAAATATAATATTTAGGGTGTTACAACTGGATAGTGTGATAGATTTCCGACGAGCTTCTGATTATTTGAAAAGTAAGGGAAAAACAATTACATAAGCAATGAATGCTTAGTAAACTCGTATAAAATTTAGTCATATCAATCCATTTTAAATATGAAATTTATACATATCAAGAATAATCTTATACCAATACCGCAGGATTCCTGAAACCATATTCAACAACTCACAGTGTGGCTAAATCCACAGTATCACATATACATATCATCCCTAGCATAGTAGGATTTTATAAAACTTTAAACCCTTCCAAATTTTCTTATTTTTATTTGCATTTCGTTACTTTCTATTGCATTTACTATCTTTAGCTTAAAGAACAACATTAATTCAATTCTTCATTCCCTTTTTCATTATTTTACACTTCAAATATGAATTTACTATTTCATTACCTTTCCACACCCGTTTCATATGCATATCACACAAGACATAAGCATATCATTCAACCATAGCTACAAGCTAGTGCATTTAAACATAGTTCTTCTGGAATTAACCACATGATAACCATTTCAATAGAAATTACATAATTTAAACCTTACCACTCTTTCATGATCACTAGCATATTTTCATTTAGGCACTTACCATATCAATGCATAACTTATAAGTTTAACATTGCATAATCCAACCACAACTTAGCCAAAGCCTAAGCATTTACACCAACCATGTTAGCATACAAGATATAAATTGTAGGCACATTAACATAAATAGCCATTTAGTCACAACATTTATCTCATGAGTTTATAACTCATCTCAACCTATATAATTTTCATGTATCATCAAATCAAGGATGTTCATATATGTACATGTCATAAAACATTTCATTCTCTTACCATTTCTTATTCAAATAATTCCCGTTAAACCATTTAGAATATCGTTGGATATTCAGGATAGCTCAAACATAGAGTGCTAACTCATATAACTGTAATATCTCAATTCCTATACATGTATGCTCACACGAGCTATGAAAATAGGTCTACCCACATGAGCTGTGGGTCGAAACGTAGCTACACGATGCTGCTCACACGAGCTATGAAGTCTTTGCAACACATGCTGGACCTCAGCCATCAGTAGGACGTTCAGAACCAGCACCCAAATCATGTAAACCCTAATGACATGTCATTAGTATCCTACAAATTCCTAAGGTTCAAGCAAGGCTTGGTAATCGTCGTACGTTATTGGATTTACGTTGTTGGATTTACGTCGTTTCATAACATGGTAAATTGCATGCAAACATATATATATTGATTTAATCACATATTAACATTCAATTTAATCAAAATTATTCATAATACTGTTCATACGAACTTACTTGGCTAAATTGTAGAAATACCAAAGTTTAGGGGCATTTTGGTAATTTTCTATTTTCCTTGATTTTCTACCCGATCTTGATCGAAATTAATAATTTCATTCAATATATTAATTTAGACAATAAAAAAAATTCATTTCATGAAATTTGGTCATTTTTGAAATTTTAACAAAATTGCCCCTAAATTTCTACTTTTATTCAATTTAGTCCTTGAGCCCAAAATATGCAAATTAACCATTTTTACCCAAAGTTGAGCTTAGAGGAATGTTCATGGTATCCAAAACAGCCCATTCATACAACAATTTTACATTTAATCCTTGCATTTTTACTATTTTAACAATTTAGTCCCCAATCAGAAAATTCATTAAAAATCAATTAATAAAATACTTTTAAATAACAACTAATATTTCAAATTCATCATTTAACATCTAAAATCACAAGGTTCATCAATGGAAACATTCAAAATCTTTAACAGTTTCAAAATCGAAGGTACGAGCTAGCTGGACCTAGTTGCAATGATCTTAAAAACATAAAAATGATTAGAAACGAGGCTAAAATGGACTTACATGGATCAAATGAAACATGGCTGAAAGCGTCATCTCAACATCCATGGTGTTTTCGGTTATTGAAGAAGAAAACCAAAAAGATGATATCAAATTAACCTTTTATTTTTATTTTATTTTAATTTAATTTATCAAATTACCATTTTAACCTTGGTTAATAAATGAATAAAACACCAATTTCATGACCATAATTGTCCATCACATAAATATATGGTATAATTACCATCAAAGGAAGGTTTAATTTTAAAATTGGTCCTTCAATTAAATTAAATTCTAACTGAATAAACTTATTTACAATTTAATCATAAACTAATTAGGACTAAAAGAACAATTAATCCAAAAGCTATTGGATTCAATCATAACACCACTGCTTGGAAACTTTGACCATGGTTTAATTTCCATTTAAGTCCCTTTTCCTTTATTCAATTAACCATTTAATCACTCAAATCAAATAGTGATCAAATTTTACATCTTTTACAATTTAGTCCTTTTTAATTAATTAATCATCGAAACATTAAAATTTTTAAACGAATTTTTAATATGACCTTAATGACACACTGTAAATATTTTTATAAATATTTACGGCTTGGTTTATAGAAAAGAGGTCCTGATATCTCATTTTCTAAAACCACAAAACCTTAGCGTCTTACCACATGAACTTAATCAATCGCTTATATAACAAGAATCATTATATCAAAAATCTTATTAAAACCATGTTTGACTCGTAAATATTAAATAATAATATTTACGAATTTAGTTGTCAAATTTCATGACCCCAAAACTACTGTTTTCGATACCACTAAAAAATGAGTTGTTTCATGGTCCATCCTTATCAATGTCTATAAGACCTATTTATTACTAAATCTTTGCTTGTTCTTATAGAGGTTGTTGGATTTGAGCTTTTATGCTTTTCAGATTAAAAAATGATAATTACATTTTATAAGAATTGCGTAACCAATCATGCTAGTTATGTATATGTGTCGTAACTTAAATTGGAATTTTGGTTTTTATTTATTTATTACGATATCCATTTTTGTGAATTATTTGTTTTGAGCTATACGATTTGTTCATTTCTCAACATGGTTTTGCACTAAATTGTTACTCGAATAATTTCGAGGAAATGATGTATACCTTAATACTATTGGAGTAACAATTTAGTGCAAAACCACTGTTTTCGATGCCACTAAAAAACTATATTAAAATTGGACTAACATATACGTATCATAACAATTAGTGCCTTCCTTCTTTGACAAGTGTTCTTGTTTTTCTTTTTCAATAATGGTTAAATTTCAATTTTGATCTCTCTATTTCTTTAAATTATATAAAAATTGTCAAATTTCAATTTCAAACCCTATATTTACTTAAATCTAAAATTTAATCTTTATACTTTAATTTTTGACATAATTTGGTACCTTAAAATTTATAATGCCATTAGTCAACCTAAATATTTTATTCTAACAAAAAATTTGACATGAGAATTTTAAGAATTGTTACAATTGTTAAAATTGTTTTTTAAAAATTTAGGTCCATTAGAATGTCATTTTTTGTCACATGATTATCAAATACTTTTTAATTATAAATCTGTTAAACGACTACATGATTTTAGGAAATAGATTATTGGTGGACTTCACCAAGTGTAATAGGAGGAGACAAATATGGAAAAAAAATTTAGTGGAAGGATGTGCATAGTAGAGGAAAAATGAAAAAAACAAAAGAGAGGAGAATGAAAAGTCGCAGTAAATTAGTAGAATAGAAGTAGGAGAAAACTCTTTGAGAACTAACAACAATCTTAATAAGATAGAAAGGGAGGATTGCAAGGCAAAGAATACCAGTATAATGGTTCAGGGACATGTTGAACAGGAGCAACTTTAGAAGCTTCAAATATGCTTGATGGGAACAATAGAAACGTGTTGTGATACAAAGAGCTTATTTGAAAGAATAGGTAGGAATGGATTAAAGGAAATTAAAATTAGAAGAATTCAAGAAGGTACTTTTTTTATTGAAATACTTGATGTGGAACTATTCAATGTATTGAAGTAGAACAATTGAGTGTACTTGAGAGAGTTTTTTTTTTTTTATAAAAATTGAACTTTGGTCAAAGAAAAAAATGGTGGAGGAAAGAGTGTCATAGATTGAAGCGTATGACATCCCCCTGCACTGCTGGAACTATACTTCCTACAAAAGGATAATTAGTGTATGGGGTCAGTTAATCTCTCTTAGAGAGAATCCGAAAATCGTTAATAGTTTCGATAAAATGTTGATTCTGGTATCAATCAATCAGCTGGAAAGAATAAGCGAGCTAATCTATTTAGAGGTGGGGAAGGTTAAATTTCTTATAAGAGTTGTTGAAATAGTATTATTGGAATCTTTAGGTGATAACAAGGAGGTCCATGGCATGAAGGGAAGAGAAGATTGAGAATCGGTATAGGAGAGGGACAACACATTCGTATCAAAATCTGAATCGATGATGAGACCAAGGTTGGAATAAGATCCAGAGGAGAGACAATGCTAGGAGGACGAAGCAATTAATGTGATTACCCTAAAAAAATCAAATGATAACGAAAAATGTTAGAACACATTGAAAAATGCGTTAAGGTTGGAAGAGGAAAAATTGAGTGGAAATTAGGGCTAAAACTAGGTTAGGGGAAAAGGATAAAAATGGGTACAAGAATCAGGCCAGGGAAGTGTTGCGTGTAAAACACTAATGCAATTGTACAAGTGTACACATTATTCAAGTAATAAAGTGATAAATAACTATCGTCTCCACAGAGATCGAAATTTTGGTAAGAAATTAAGTTATTATAATCCTATTAACTATACTAAATAGCATGAAATACTTTTAAACTGAATAAGAATTTGGTATAATGAATGAATGTAATTTAGTGTTAAAACTAGAAAATTGATATGGGAAATAAAATGTAGTGGCAAATTACAGAGAAAAATAAGAGTAATTTTATTGTTGAATGGATAGGGCTGGAATCATTCATGTGAAATGTTCATATCAAAATAATGCCATGACAAAAGATTGTCTAATCAACAGCTTAGAGAATTACTACTATAACCTACCTCTTTTGATAGCTAGATTTAAGCTAGAAATCTGAGTTACTGTATGTCTACAAAACTTTGGATTAATAACTACAATGAATGATCTTCTATGCACAATTCACAACATTTATGTCTAGAGTGCTATGAGTATTCTGTCAAATATTCATTTACATCACACGATTTTAGATCCAGTATATTTAACCTTTTCAGAATAAAAAATACATTTATGAACACAACATACAATCAAATTTGTCTAGAGCTTGTATGCATGTATTCAAAATAAGCATAAATTGAATGAAACAATGGTGTAGGCAAATTCAAATCATGAACATTAAAAATGATCAACATCCACCCAAATGACTCTAACCCAGAAAAGATTTAGTTAATGGGTGGAAATGTAAACACTGAATTTAAATTATTCATCAACATTTTAAAGAAGTTTGAATCACAGAAATCAAGAAAACTAAAGGCAGAACTGTAAGATTTCTCGCCACACTCCAGCTTCTCTTTTATCTTCCGATTGTTCGTAAATTCATGTCTGTATTTTTCTATCTGAAGCTTCTAACCTTTCTTTCTTTGAAATTCTCTAATGGAGTTTTTTTTGGGTATAAAGAGAGGTAGTTGTCACCAGCTCTTTCTCACATAAATTCTCTTCCCATTTTTCTTCTTCTCTCTCCTTTTATTGGGTAGATCCATTCCAACTCAACACATATTTTTCATTCTTCTTTTTAGGTTGGTTTTTCTGGTACACGTCCATTTGGCTAAGAGTGACATGGATAGATTGTTGAGTCATTTCCCTAGAATTTCCATGGCAACTCTGCTGGCAACCAATCTTGCCAATTGCCATATCAATATTTCACTTCCCTTAGTTTTCCTCTAAATCTTCTTGCTTTTCCTACACCTGTATTCACACAAAACCACCCATTTCAATAATGGCCAGTATAGCACAATCCAAACTTTCTTCTACAATGTTCTAAAATTATCATAAAAATGCATATGTATTCACTTAATTTTAAACAAGTAATTCCATCTAAAGGCCTTAAATATAAATTTTTTCAAGAGTTATCACACCCCAAAAACTTAATTATTGCTTGTCCTTAACCAAATGATTTATGCATATGCATGAATGCATAGAATTTCCAAAACAATCAGTCAACAAATGTACTGCCAAATCGTAATGAGCATACTATGTACCTCCATTCTTAGCAATCTTCTATTGAAACACATAAAGAGAATGCTTACAATTGTTTTAAACCTATTTAGCAATTGTAGTGCAAAAAATGGTTCGAAAGGTAAAATTTTCTAAATATTTCAACAATTACAACTATAGCAGATCTCTCTAAATATACTTAGGTTATCTATATCCTAAACTTAGGTTTTTTAGGCAATTATTCAATTTTCAACACAAAATTTCCTAGGGAATTCATATTGTCATATGATTATATACTTGACAACCTCAATGGAGCATACACTAGACTGCCACAAACAACTACCTTCTTAGCAATTTAACTAAAAAGATGATTGAAACAAACAACTACCTTCTTAGCAATTTAGCTTTAAGATTTAGTGGAGTGTCCCTAGAATATGTGTAAATATATATATTTAGACTAATACTCATATTTGAACTCAATTTTTTGGTCAACAATATAATGGAGCATAAAAAATATTATTGACCTACTCAATAGGTTCAAACATTAAAGTATTCATATTATTATCATGACAAAAATTATACCCTATTACTATAGTGAAATTAAGTTAAGAAATCCTAATTTTATTCAAAGAACTCTACTATAGCCTAATTGCATTTATATTTAAATTATTCTACTTTTAGAAAGTCATTTTCAACAACTGTCCTATGCTAAATATGCTTAAACAACTATCACCATATTTTCTAAGTTTACAAAGAAGAGTTATTATCCTTAATGAACATCATTGATGGCCATATACTCACCTAATCCAGCAGTTAAATGGCACTTGAATGTTATGGAAAAATGACTGTATGAATAATTAATAATGCAGTCTATATCACAACACACCCTCAATCCTAAGAGATGCATTGTCCTTAATACATGAACATAACAAAGTAAAATGAATAAAAACTACATAAATGCATAAAACATAAAAAAAACTAAAATGATGATCATGAAAATATAAAAATCAAAGCTTGGTGGAGAAAGAAATTAGTACACTTGGGTTGGGTGGATCTCCTAGCAGCTCGCTTGTAACACTATTTCTTTTCTATTAAAACAACATCTTCTTGGACTGTTTTTCTGGTAGCTTTCTTGAATCTTCTCCTTTGAAGCTGGTTGATGGGCACCTCGTCAGCATCATCAGTATTTTAATTTGTGAGTTCATGTTCCTGGTTAGTCAGTGGTACCTTGGCCTGTGGTACAGGTACGGTACTGGTTGGTATAAAAGTGTTTTGTCGGTCATTGTCCTCCTTGTCAGAGTCAAGGTGTGAAAACTCTTTCAATTCTTCATCTCTCGCGGGCTCACTAGTATGCTTGTCTGTAGTGGAAAATTCTTCATCTTCTTCTTCATAATCAGATAAAAGTTCTTTAGGAAATAAAGGAAATTTATGCATTGCATTGGTAAAGTTGTTCTGAAGAGCTTTTTTGAGTTCAACATCGCGTTTCTTCACATACTCCCAATATAAAGTCATTTTGGCTTTTGCTGTGGCAAAATCAGTGGAGATCCAGTTTTTCTATTTTGCCGCCATATCTAACTGATGTTGGATTTTCTTGAGAGTATTTATTACTTTTTGTTCCAACATATTAGTAAAAGTGTGAAGGTCTTCGGGTGGGGGTGATAATGTAGATGCTGGCCCATATGGCTGTGGCATATCCTTGCCTAAGAAATGTAGGACAATTGATTTCATTATGACACCTTTGTTATTTATGGTCTCTATAAGAGTATGCCCAAAGATCAATCACAAGATGGTTGTAATAACATACTTGGTTTATCATGTTTATTAATATAAGGCATTGGCATTATTATTTCAGTTTCTTTTCTATGTGCATAAATAAACTGTTTTATAATAATGTCCTGAGAATAATATGATTATTCTTAAAAGATCCTTAGTCAAGTATTATTGTTGGCTAGGACAATAATAATGCATTAAGACTAACATGTAGTTGATTGATGATAAAGAGTGTCATTGATATGGAGTGTCAGAATCAGTGCATGAATATGTGTGTTAGAGAACAACATATTGGACTGACCCGCTACAAGTATGTTTCTTGGATTATTATGTAATTGTCACAATATTACTCATAGTGATTAATATGTATATGATCCTCATACTTGAGATCATATTTATCCCAACACCGTGAGTTGTATATTTTGATACAGTCAAACAAACACTGTAACTGGTTGTTCTATAAAGACTGATGTTGGATATACCACAATCTATGTTGAGGGATATAGTTGATCAATATAGGATAAGTCCCTCCTACATAATGGGAGTAATATCTCAGGCCACTTGATTGAGTGAGGCTAGAAATGCATGGCCATGCTCAAATAAGTTGATATGAGATGTCATACTTATTTGTGTATCATAGTCTACTCAAGGTATCAAGAAACATGGGATGGACTATGTAAGTGTGACTATTCCATGACTTGTGTCCATTCCAAAGATATAGGACTTAAGGATTAATGCATGAAAGGTTAATCACAAAAGGTTATGTCGAATCATGACTTCCTGTAACTTAGGTAGCATTGATGCATTGCTAGATGCCACTCATTGTTTGTAACATTAGAATCGTTCTAATATTACTGCTAACGTTACAAGAACCTATAGGGTCACACCCTATGGTTAAAATAAACAAGGTAAAACATAGTTGGTATATTGCTTGGTTGTCACATGAATTAAATTAATTATAGAATTAATTTAATTGGACAATCAAATTGTTGAACATACTATATGTACAAGGATGTTGTACACATAATCAGAACATAATTTTATTGATATATGAATTTAGTTTGTATATAAGTTTAAATAAATATAGTTTACCGAAATCTTTATTATAATTAATGTAATTATAATTTTTCGGTTAAACATTATTATATTTATTCGAATGATAATTATTATGTTCAGATTAATTTTAATGAATTAAAATTCGTTATAAATATATACCAATTAAGAGGAAGTTATATATAGCAAGGGTAAAAACCCTAAAAAGGATATATGAAAACTAGCCCGAAAATATGCAATGTGGTCTAGCAGCTGTTTAGCAAAATACTCTCTGAAAATAGTTTTCTGGGATTTCTACCATTCATTGTCAATCGGGTGGACTACGTAGAGGCCGACATCGGAAAAGGTTGCGGTTTGGTTCGATAGTGGTTCAGCATTCCTGTTGCCTAGGCGTCGCTGTCTACTCAGATTGAAGTTTCAGTAATTTCGAAATCATTTTATCACCCCGATTCGTTCCTTACACATGGATCCTTGGTTTGGATAGTCGAATTTTTTTTAATTTTTCGCTACGCCTTGGAGGCACTGGTGTTCCAATAGTGGTATCAGAGCCACTTGTGTAATACGGACTCGGGCTTAAATACTTGGATGATGCAATTGTATGAGATGCATGTTTCAATTTTATTATGTTCTTCCTGTTTAAATCGTTTAAATAAAATCTGATAATTGTTTCTTTCGATAAGTGATTAAATGTTAATCATGATGTTATGGCCTATTCGGTTTTATGTTTTTACTGTTAACTTTAAGAAATCTATTCGGTTTTATGTTTTTACTGTTAACTTTAACAGATTACTGGCCAGTGGAACAAGGGTTGTTCTGATATGAAACCTCAAGGATTAAAATCCTATAAACATGATTCTGTTGATAAAAGTTATCAAATCGTGAGGTTTCATTTGACTGGGGTTCGCGATTCGTACCGCGGGGCTCCACCCCCGCCTTCAGATCCCCATCATCTTTCAGTATGTTTTGTAGTAAATAAATTTAATGGGCCATAAAAGGTTGAAAGGATATTTTATAATTCACTTAGTAAAACGTTGTATAAAGTATGCTATTTTTTAAAATGCACGGTGTTTGAAATGCATAGTTATAGCCCGATGACCCATTTGATAAAAGGTTGTATTTTATAAATACGGCTTGCATGTTGTGCCTTACTACTATTCTTCTGTATTTCTCTTCTCATCTTACTCCCTCGTATGTAAAATGAGCTTCTGAATTTTGTAATTTGTAAAAGTTACTGTGGACTAGACGAGAAGGAAGATGGGCCGACCAGTGTGGATCAACATCTTGTGAAACGACTTACACCTTTAGGTTCCCTTTTGGTTCTCCCATTGGCTTGGGTTGAACCACCATAGTTTATGGGCTATAACTATTGCATTTATTTATTGCTTTGCTTATTTATGTATGAGATGCTATGGATGTCTAAAGCATGCAAATTTGGTAATAATAAACCCCATTAATTGATGAGATCAATTAAAAGATTAAATGGACTAAAGTAGACCATAATTGGTGAGATGTAACACTCTAATAAAATCTCTCTATTAAAATATTAAGTCAACATGGGCTTCCAATTTATGCCCTCGTTAAGGCCTCGATCAATACTATGTAGGTTTTGCCAAAGTGAAGTACTAGTATTTATCTTGGTTAAACGTGAAGAATAAACAAGTGATATTCGCCGGTTAAAAATTGGTTAATGACTTAACTAGATTACTCTAATAGGATTAGAAACCTAGAGGCAAGTAATTTGGATAAATCATAAGATGATTAGAACAAGAGTTGTTCACCAAATTGTAGGAGTTACATATGATGTAATTAGCAAGTGTTGCTTACCTAAATAACCATAATCTTGAGAGTAAAGCCAAAGCTAACTTAAGAGGAGGTGAAATATGGATCCTTAACCAACTAGAAATACTTTCAAGAAACTCTTTCCGAAATTAATATATGAGGATTATTAATTTTGAAATAAAATAGTAGGAACATCATTTAATAAAGTCCTTTTAATGATTGATATAAACTTGGTAAATTTATTCACACGCATATTTTATTGTTGTAGATATATTATGGTTGGAAACACTAATACACTCTCATTATGATCGGTCCTTGAGGAGGACAATTTGAATGGTTTGAATTTTCTTGACTGGTTCCATAACTTGAGGATTGTCCTCAAACAAGAACGAAAATTATATGTCATTGAAAAACCACTTCCTGAGGAACCACTGGCTAATGCCTCGAGGGCTGATAAAGATGCTTACAAGAAGCATCTCGATGAAATGGTAGACGTTGGATGTCTTATGCTTGCCACTATGAATCCTGAGCTTCAAAAGCAACATGAGGATATGGTTGCTTATGATATGATCGAGCACCTGAAAGAACTATATCAAGGGCAAGCAAGGCAAGAGAGGTTCGATATCTCTAAGGCCCTATTCCAATGTAAGCTGGCTAAAGGAAGCCCAGTAGGACCTCATGTTCTTAAGATGATTGGTTATATTGAAAGCCTATCTAAGCTTGGGTTTCCATTGAGCCAAGAGTTGGCCACTGATGTTATTCTGCAATCGTTGTCGGATAGTTACAGCCAGTTTGTCCTCAATTTCAATATGAATGAAATTGACAAGACTCTGCCACAGTTGCTCAGTATGTTACGAACTGCTGAAGGCAACATGAAAAAGGTTGGACCCAAGCCCATACTAATGGTCCGTAACAACAAGGGCAAGGGAAAGGCTAAAGTCCCAAAAAAGCCCAAAGGCAAAGGTAAGCCCAATCTTGGAAAGGGAAAGGCTACACTGAAACCTAAAGGTGGGGTGTCTAAGGAAGGAAACTATTTTCATTGTGGTGTAACTGGACATTGGAAGCGGAACTGTCCTGTCTATCTTGAGGAAATCAAGAAGGCCAAAGCAAGCAGAACATCTGCTTCAGGTATTTATGTTATTGATATTAATTTATCAACTACTACTTCTTGGGTATTAGATACTGGTTGTGGTTCTCATATTTGTACTTCTGTATAGGGACTACAAAGGAGTAGGACTTTGGCTAGAGGAGATGTGGACCTGCGAGTTGGAAATAGAGCAAGAGTTGCTGCATTAGTTGTGGGAACATATACTTTATCTTTGCCTAGTGGACTTGGTTTAATTTTAGAGGATTGTTATTTTCTGGCCAGTTTGACTAAAAACATTATTTCAATTTCTTGTTTAGACAAAATTGGTTTTGAGATAATAATTAAGAATAATTGTTGTTCCTTTTATCTCAATAATGTTTTCTATGGTTCGGCACAATTGATTAATGGCCTCTATATTTTAGATCAAATGAATCCCATTTACAACATAAATACTAAAAGATCTAAAATAAATGTCTCAAATCAAACTTATCTTTGGCATTGTCGTTTGGGCCACAGAAGTGAGAAACGCATATCCAAACTTCATAAAGATGGTCTCTTAGATTCATTTGTTTTTGAACAATTTGAAGTATGTGAATCTTGCTTATTAGGAAAAATGACTAAATCTCCTTTTACTAGTAAAAGTGAACGAGCTAGTGATTTATTGGGCTTAATACATTCAGATGGATGTGGACCAATAAATACACAAGCCAGAGGTGGATTTCAGTACTTCATTACTTTCACTGATGATTTCAGTAGATATGGGTATGTTTATCTTATGCGCCATAAATCTGAGGCCCTTGAAAAGTTCAAGGAATTCAAAAATGAAGTACAAAATCAACTAGGCAAAACTATTAAGACACTTCGATCTGATCGAGGTAGAGAGCATTTGAGCCTAGAGTTTGATGATATTTTGAAGGAATGTAGGATTGTCTCACAACTTACTCCTCCTGGTACTCCTCAATGGAATGGAGTTTCTGAGAGAAAAAATCGAACTCTATTAGACATGGTTCAATCCATGATGAGTCATGCTGATCTACCGACTTCCTTTTGGGGACATGCACTTAAAACAACTATTTTCACACTAAATCATGTTCCATCTAAATCGGTTTAAAAGATGCCATATGAGATGTGGACTGGGAAATGTCCCAGTATGTCTTTTATGAAAATTTGGGGTTGTGAAGCTTATGTTAAACATCAGACGTCTACTAAGCTTGAACCCAAATCTGAAAGGTGTATCTTTGTGGGGTATCCGAAAGAAACCAAAGGATATTATTTCTTTAATCCCACTGAGAACAAAGTGTTTGTTGCTCGGACTGGTGTCTTCCTAGAGAGAGAATTTGTTTCTAGAAAAGGAAGTTTGAGAAAGATTGAACTTGAAGAAATTCGAGAATCACAAGATACCACTGAACTAGAGATAGAACAACAATAAATTCTACAAGAAATTGAGGAACAAGTAACTGTTGTAGAAACACAACCACCGCGTAGATCTTTAAGAGAACGCCATGCACCTGAGAGATATGGCTTTCTCATTACAACGCATGGTGACATTCTTCTTATAGATCAAGATGAGCCTAGGACTTATCAACAAGCAGTGGCGAGCCCAGACTCTGAGAAATGGCTTGAGGCCATGAGATCTGAGATGGATTCCATGTATGAAAACCAAGTTTGGACTTTGGTTGACCTAACCGAAGGGGTTAAACCTATAGGGTGCAAGTGGGTTTTCAAAAAGAAAACCGACATGGATGGTAATGTACAAACATACAAGGGGCGATTAGTCGCTAAAGGTTTTCGCCAAATTCATGGTGTTGACTATGATGAAACCTTTTCTCCTGTAGCTATGTTTAAATCCATCAGGATCTTGCTCGCCATAGTTGCATTTCATGATTATGAAATCTGGCAGATGGATGTCAAAACAGCTTTCCTTAATGGGAAACTTGAAGAGGATATGTATAGGAGACAACCTGAAGGTTTTGTCGATCCAAAGGATGCTGGAAAGATATGTAAGTTACAAAGATCCATTTATGGATTAAAGCAAGCTTCTCGAAGTTGGAAACTTCGTTTTAACGATGCAATTAAAGAGTTTGGTTTTATCAAAAATGAAGATGAGCCACGTGTTTACAAGAAATTTAGTGGGAACACAATCACATTCTTGGTACTGTATGTGGATAACATACTTATCATGGGCAGTGACATACCTACCTTATAGTCTATTAAGACTTGGTTAGGAAGTTGTTTTTCTATGAAGGACTTGGGCGAAGCCACTTACATCTTAGGAGTCAAGATCTATAGAGATAGATCAAGACGACTACTAGGTCTAAGTCAAGGTACATATATAGATAAAGAATTGAAAAGGTTCAATATGGAAGAATCTAAGAGAGGATTCCTACCTATGAGACACGGTATTTCACTCTCGAAGGAAATGTGTCCTTCAACTCCACAAGAGAGAGAACGCATGAGTAAAATTCCATATGTTTCTGCTATTGGATCTATCTTGTATGCCATTTTATGTACCTGTCCAGATGTCTCATATGCCTTAAGTATGACGAGCATGTACTAAGTAGACCCCGGTGAAGGTCACTAGACCACAGTCAAGAATATCCTTAAGTACTTAAGAAGAACTAAGGATACGTTCCTAATATATGGAGGTGAGGAAGAGTTAAGTGTAAAAGGTTAAACTGATGCCAGCTTCCAAATCGATAAGGATGATTCTCGATCGCAATCAAGTTTTGTGTTTTGCCTTAATGGTGGTGCTGTGAGCTGGAAGAGTTCAAAGTAAAGTACAGTAGCCGATTCTATAACAGAGGCTTAGTATATTGCAGCTAGTGAGGCAGCAAATGAAGCGGTTTGGATCAAGAAGTTCATTACTGAGCTAGGGGTTGTGCCTAGCATATCAGATGTTATAGAACTCCGATGTGATAACAATGGAGCCATTGCACAAGCAAAAGAACCCAGATCTCACCAACGATCCAAACATATACTTAGGCGCTACCATCTTATTCGAGAGATTATCGATCGAGGGGATGTAGAGATATGCGGAGTACCTACAGATGATAACATTGCTGATCCCCTGACCAAGCCTCTGACACAGCAGAAGCATGATCGTCACACTAAGTCACTTGGTATTAGATATATAAGTGATTGGTCTTAGTGCTAGTGGGAGATTGTAAGAGTATGCCCAAAGATCAATCACGAGATGGTTGCAATAACATACTTGGTTTATCATGTTTATTAATATAAGGCGTTGCCATTATTATTTCAGTTTCTTTTCTATGTGCATAAATAAACTGTTTTATAATAATGTCCTGAGAATAATATGATTATTCTTAAAAGATCCTTAGTCAAGTATTATTGTTAGCTAGGACAATAATAATGCATTAAGACTAACATGTAGTTGATTGATGATAAGAGTTGTCATTGATATGGAGTGTCAGAATCAATGCATGAATATGTGTGTTAGAGAACAACATATTGGACTGACCCGCTATGAGTATGTTTCTTGGATTATTATGTAATTGTCACAACATTACTCATAGTGATTAATATGTATATGATCCTCATACTTGAGATCATCTTTATCCCAACATCGTGAGTTGTATATTTTGATACAGTCAAACAAACACCGTAACTGGTTAAAGTTACTAAAGTTATTAAAACAATTATCATTTTGAAAACACGTCCTAAGTCTAGCCCATTTATTATCAAACAGATTAAAGTTATTAAAAATAAAATAATCCCAGAAAAGAAAGAAAATCAAGTCAAAATGGCCTTATTACAACCCAAAAATAACTAATAAATAAAGCAAACTTTATGAAAACCAACCACTTATTCAAAAGCCCAAAGGCGATCACCGTGGCCACTCTGAATCCCCTCCGGCTCCAAGTCCCCAAATCAATGCTCACCTGCAAGGTTAAGGAAAGGGGGTGAGTTTGGAAACTCAATGTGTAACAAGCCCTTTTCAGAGCCCAAAGCAATATCAGCATGCTGGGCCTAAGCCCAAATCCAATCTCAACATATACTGGGCCGAAGACTTTTCATATTCCATATTTCATAACACTGGGCTGAAGCCTTTACTGTAAATAGTATGGCCCGTAGGCCCATTTCATTATCACGAGTGATGTCAATGAAAGAATGAATGCAAGCCCAATTGGGGAGACTACTCGACCCACCATCCGCTACTCTCCACCCGTACCAACCAACACACCATGTGGGGAAATGATTCAACCCACCCAACCAACACACCGCTGGCAGCATAGCTGCTTTATCATATATCTGGAGGCCTAGCCTCTTTTAATAACTGGGGCAAAGCCCTTTTTGGTAAACTGGGGCAAAGCCCTTTTCAATAAACTGGGGCATAAGCCCTTTTCGGTAAACTGGGGCATAAGCCCTTTTGCACTTCCTCCATCCATATAAAAACCCAACCTAATGCATTTATGAATTCATCATGTGCATTTCATACATATCATGTGCATATCATACATATCATGTGCATATCATCTCAATCATGTATATCATATCCCACGTACCAAATTTATAATTAAACCCTAGGGGTATAATGTCATTTTTACCTAGGGGCAAAACAGTCATTTCTGTATTATAACGGTAATTTCATAATTTTACCAAATATTAGGGTTTTCCATGTTCATTATTAGTTATTAACAATTCATATGTTTTAAATAGCGATTCTGGCCCATTTTTAGCGAAACCGAGTTATTGGCCCAAAAAACCCCCTAATGGGCCTTACTTAGCCGATTTTGTCATCTAGGCCCATTTAGCCTATATTCCATAATGTTGTTACCAGTCTTAATGCGCAAGTTAATAGGTTTTCATTTTTTATCAATTTTACCCAAATGGGCCCGGAAGCCCATTGGGCCCAACTTCAGCCCCTCGAGGCCCAACTTATCCTCATGCCAAAAATCGTGCTCTTACCTGTTCCAATGATCCCGATCATCAACTTAGCGAATCTAACTAACCAATGAGCGTTCGCTTGCTCACAAGTCCTCGAAATACCAGAATTTCGGCATTTCAGCTTTTCGGCATTTATCGTTTTAAGCTATGAAAAAGGGTTCGTTACACACCTGTTTTGCGATATTCCTCGCCGAGATCTCCTACACGATTTCTCCTATAATCAACCGTTAATATATCAGCTCACAATAATTGAACCAACTCGAGAACCATCTAATTTCAACACTTACACATTCGACCACCCTCCATAATGGCCTTAAGAACCTTACCTTTACCAAAATTGATGACTAGCTCTAGCCACTCCGATGATCCAAACTAATCCAAGTCGACCCTACGCCTTGCTGCTCCTCTGCTAAAAAAACCATAAAAAGATTAAAAGAAAAAACCTAATAGAGCCTATACCCATATTCGGCCATCTCCTAAACTATAGGGGTTTCGGCTTTTGTCAACAGTTACTATAGGAATCATTTAGAGTTCGAGCACTTACCACAGTCTCTCTTCTTGAATCCATTTATGCCTAAAAGATAAGGGAATTGGCCACTAAAAAGTGAAAAGAAAAAGTGGTTTTCTGGTCAACAAAGAATCGGCACCACCTAGTCTCCACGAATTTCAGCTTTTGCGGTAATTCGGCAGGAGTGGTGGTAAGAAAAATAATAGGTCAACGAAGGGGAGTAGTGGGCTGGTTTTGGAAAAGAAAAAGAAGAAAAGATGAATGGGAGGAAGGTAGATTCGGTTGGAAAAGAAAATAGAGAAAAAGACTACACCAAAAAGAGAAAACGGCACACCCTAATTCCTATTGCCAAAAATCCCTAACTAAAACCCCTCTGTCGAAATCCCCTCTCTAATCCCCTCAATTCGGTTAAGCTCTATCCTCCTTTCAAATCCCTAAAATATCTCCCCTTATCCCTCCTTAATTCATGCATTTGACTGTTTCAAACTCTCTCCCGCAGAGTTCCATCCAGCTTTAAACTCTAGCATGCACAAGCATAAAAATAACATTACCTTTGCCATCACAGGGAATCAAACCCAGGTCTTCCCCCAACACTTACACGTCACCTTTATAGCTCCCTAGTGGCGTCACTTAGCCACTTTACCATAGGATCTTTTTGTGTTACATTTTACCCACAAATTTTAATAAGACCACCTATCCAAGGCCCTTAACTTCTTAAGTCCAAAATTCAAAAATTTCACCGGGTTTTGGCCAGCACATGGGCCTTCCATAAGCCCATTTACCTACTCAAATTATGAATTCCACAACCAAATACCAAAATTTAAAAACTTTACCAAAATATCGAGAATCGCGAAAAATCCCGAAAATCAGGATGTTACAGGGTCACACCCTATGGTTGAAATGAACGAGGTAAAACATAGTTGGTATATTGCTTGGTTGTCACATGAATTAAATTAATTATAGAATTAATTTAATTGGGTAATCAAATTGTTGAACATACTATATGTACAAGGATGTTGTACACATAATCAGAACATAATTTTATCGATATATGAATTTAGTTCGTATATAAGTTTAAATAAATATAGTTTACCGAAATCTTTATTATAATTAATGTAATTATAATTTTTTGATTGAACATTATTATATTTATTTGAATAATAATTATTATGTTCGGATTAATTTTAATGAATTAAAATTCGCTATGAATATATACTAATTAAGAGGGAGTTATATATAGCAAGGGTAAAAACCCTAAAAAGGATATATAAAAACTAGCCCGAAAATATGCAATGTGGTCTAGCAGCCGTTTAGCAAAATACTCTCTGAAAATAGTTTTCTGGGATTTTTACCGTTCATTGTCAATCGGGTGGACTATGTAGAGGCCAACATTGGAAAAGGTTGCGGCTTGGTTTGATAGTGGTTCAACATTCTTGTTGCCTAGGCGTCGCTGTCTACTTAGATTGAAGTTTCGGTAATTTCGAAACCTTTTTATCACCCCGATTCGTTCCTTACACATGGATCATTAGTTTGGATCGCCGAAATTTTTTTTTAATTTTTCACTGCGCCTTGGAGGCACCGGTGTTCCAAAAGTCTCCTCATTGTTATGGATAGGGACGTTGGTGTGCTGACAAAAGGTCGTGAGAAGAGACGGGAAATTTAAACTGTCAATATTTTTTTGCATGCAACAATGAACTTCCTGGAAAATTAATCTTCCAACATTGATTCTTCTACCAAACATAATGGAATGTAGTAATAACATCCTTTCTTTGAAAATAGTAGAATTGTGAGTGGAGGGACTCAGTCGAGATTTTAGAAAGTGATACTAGACTCTACAATGAGGCTTCATGGCAACTCTATCAATAGTGTGACAATTATGACAAGATATAGTTCATTTAGTTCCCTTAATACAAAGATCTTGAAGAACCTATTGTAACCTTTCTACTGTAATCTTTGATATAAACTCGAAATGTTCATCATGCCTTAGGCAAATTGTACTAGGCATTAATAATATCTTCGTCAAACCGAATAGAAGCAGCTTTTCAAATTATTTTTACTCGGGCAAAAAGAACCTGTTACAAAAGAAAATAAATAATTAAATAAGTTAATTGGGTAACAAGTAAAAATAAAATAAACAAAGAAATTTTTTTTGCAAAAGACAGTTATTAAGCATTTCGAAGAGAAATAAAATTTTTGTCGCATATTAGAGGAGCTTCAAAATAATGTTTCAGGTATTGACCGTTGACTTTGGAAGTGGATGCTGTTTTTCCATCTTTAACGTTGACAGCTACATGAGGATATATATGCTTGACCTCAAATGGTCCATATCATTTCAACTTTAAATTGTCAGGAAATAGTTTAAGTCTGAAATTGAAAGCAAGACTTGTTGTTCATGTAACAACACGTTTTTAATCAAATCAGAATAGTAGTTTCGGGACCACAAATCCAAATCCAAATTCAAAATTCTTATATTATTATTATTTTAATGTCTGCAGCATGATAATGTGATTGCATGCAAATTTCGTTAAGAAATTTTATCGTTTGAATGGTTAATTTGATAAAAAGGACTAAATCGCTTAAAATGTAAAAGTGGAGTTCCATTAGCTAAAGGTATCCAATAGCTATGGAATCTTAATTTAGAGGTCCTTATGTGGTAAATATACCATTGAAATTTTTTGTGGACATTTATGGACACATTAACATGTGTATTAATGATTTATTACAAGGTTAAATTGGTAATTAGTTTTAAAAGTTATTGAAATTAAAACAAAACAAAAATTTAGCTCATTCATCTTCTTCATTACCGTTTCTTAAGGAGAGAAAAACACCATATTTAGGTTTTCATTCGACTAGATTATCTTTACTCATTAAGATCAAGAAAGGAGAAATACGGATTTGGATTGGGGAAAAGATAAATTTATCGACTAATTGCCTCAATTCACTATTTTAACATCTGAGGTAAGTTCGTATGTTATAATTTTGTTTTAAATGTACTTGATATGCTTTGATATAACATGAATTGTGAACATGAGATTATTGGCAAGTTCGGAAATGATTCGAAGATGATTCGACAATTGGAATCTCGATTGAAACTTAGGAATAGTTTAGGATGCTAGTGACATGTCATTACGTATACTTTGAGTTGGCTTCGGGCCATGTTATTAGTACTTCGGGTGTGAGATATACCGATTTGGCTTCGGGCCATGCATATCGATTGATTTGGCTTTGGGCCATGATATTAGAATTTTGGATAAGTTACGTCGATTTGGCTTCAGGGCATAGTATAGGTACTTATCGTGTGAGACTCTTGAGTATCCAACTTCTATCCTGAATGGTTCAACGGGTAAATGAAAGATACGGTTGAGTATGAGATTGGTACGAGATGGTACATGTACGTTGAGTAAATTGAGTATTGAAACTATGGAATTGATAAGTTCTTTAGTAAGTTATGTGAATGATCATTTGATAGCTTTGAGATTTAATAGAATTGTTGTATATTGTTTTCTACTATTTGAATGATTAATGAACGATGATAGTTGCTTATTGTTAACATATGATCTTACTAAGCTATATAGCTTACTTAGTTTCTTTTCCATGTTTTATAGTGATTTCAAAGCTAGCTCGGACTCAGGGATCGTCGGAGACTTCATCACACTATCCACTGACACTTCGGTACTTTTGAAACTATGTTTTGGGTCAAATGGCATGTATAGGGGCTTTGATTCATGTTAATTATGTTTTGGTAATGATTTTGGCCAATTGAATTGGCTTGTAAATGTTTATATTTTAGTATGTATATATATAGCCATGAGTGATGGCTTACTTTGGTTTATATGGTATAATTGGGCCATGTATATATGTGAATGAATATGTTTTTTGAATTGAGTTGGTTGATGGTTGTGTAATGATTGATGATAATATGTTATTATAAGTGTTAGATTGTTGAACTGTGGTTATTAGTATGTTTGTAAAGTTAGGCCAAATAATGCATTTTTCGTAGTGATCATTTTAATGATTAGAGATTACAATAATTGATATACATTTAGATGACATATTGTGGTACTTATGTGCCTTGATTTGGTTAGTATTGAAATGGTAATATTTAGGCTTGATTTGGTTGTTTTTTTTTACCTATTTTTATCCACACGGGCATGTCTCTCAACCGTGTGTGACGCACGGCTAGGTACACGGCCATGTGTCCCCTGGTGTGGTTTTACAAATCAAGTTAGTATACTCCTCAAAGTCTCACACATGGGCGTGTAACTTGGCTGTGTGGCATAAGTTAGTATACCCTATAGGTTTGGCACAACCTAGCACACGAGCTAGCCACACAGCGTGTGTGTTGGTCGTGTGACCCAAGTCAGTAAGCTCACTTGTTTGTACACAGACTAGGATACAGCCATGTACTCACATTTCGAATGTCCCCACGACCTGTGACACGGGCGTGTTTGGTGGCCGTGTGAGACACATGGCCTCGCCACATAGGCATGTGTCCATTGTTTTGAGAAAAACTTTCCAAGTTCGTGAAAGTTTTTTAAGTTATCTGTTAACTCCTGAACCACTCACATAGTATGTTTAGGGCCTCGTAGGCTCGTATTAGGGAAAATTGATTGAGTTTGAATGATGAATGTATGAAACGATATTAAGTATGTGAAAAGTTTGTGTGATTGTGTTGTAAGTTCGATAATGCTCTGCAACCCTATTCCGGCATTGAATATGGGTGAGGGGTGTTACATTTATTTGTGTAAGGGAGACTCTAGCTATACATGCCATATATAAACTGTAATAGTGTGTTGACTCCTAACATTTTCAAATATTCTTTCATATAGTAAATGGATCCCAACCGAGCTATAGTTGATGAGGTTGAAAGTAATGCTCTCGCTCCCGCTCAAGGGACAGCTCTGTCTAATTCTAAACCCGTGTCTGGTATCTAGGGAGGACAGGCTAGAGAAGCCTTCTTTCAAATGATAAATGAGTGGTTCACTCAATATATTTGAATGAACCTGGCTACTCAACAACTTCCACCCCCTTCTAATCCCTAACTAGTTACTATAGCTCCTCAATGAGTCGAGCTTTTGAGATTGAATAAGCCTCCAGTTGACAAGATTCGTAAACACGAGGCTGAAGAGTATAGAGCTAATGTTGATGATGATCCTGATAGAGCTGAGTTTTTCCTTGAAAATACGATTCGAGTGTTTGATGATCTTTCCTGCACACTGGTTGAATGTTTAAAGTGTGCTATATCCCTTCTAAGAAACATCGCATATCAGTGGAGGAATACGTTAGTACCAGTAGTGCCGAGGGAAAGAGTTACCTGGGAATTCTTTCAGGCTGAGTTCCAAAAGAAATACATCTGTCAACAGTTTCTAGATCAAAAGCATAAAGAGTTTTTAGAATGAAACAAGGCCACATGACCATAACCGAGTACGAGAGAGAATTTGTACAGTTGAGCAAGTACGCTCGGGAGTATGTTTCTACCGAAGAGATTATGTGCAAGTGGTTTGTTGATGGGTTGAATGAAGATATTAAACTTTTGGTCGGGATATTAGATTTTAAAGAATTTGTTGTGTTAGTTGACTGGGCTTGCAAAGCCAAAGACTTTAGCCGAGAAAAGAAGAAAGGTGATTCAGAGGCTAGAGATTCGAGGAAAAGACCGATGAATAAATCTTATTATTCTTCTTCAAAAAAATTTCAAGATTTGTATAGTCGATCAAATCCATCAATGGGAAATTAGAATAGAGACCGTAGAAATTAACTTGTGAATTCTAAACCTCAAGCTACTTCTGTTTCGAGTGTTGGTAGTGTGAGAAATAACAACCTGAGTGTCAACAGTGCAGGAGAAGACATTTTGGTGAATGCTGAACTAAGAGTACTAAAGCTTGTTTCAAATGTGGCTCACCGGATCATTTTATTAAAGATTGTCCTGAGATAATTGAGAAAGAGAGACCTCAAAATGTGAGACCAAGTAATATGTTGACCAGAGGAAGACTACTAAGAAATGCTGGAAATGTGATTGGTAGTTGAGGGGTGACAAAGGACTCCGCAGTGAGATCTGAAGCTAAAGCACCTGCCAGAGCCTACACTATTCATGCTCACGGAGAAGTGTCATCACCATATGTTTTTACTAGTACATTTTCTCTTTACGACACTAATGTGATTGCTTTAATTGATCCTGGACCGACACATTCGTATTTTTTTGAGAATTTAATGTCTTGTAAGGTTTTTCCTATTGAAATTACTGAGTTTATGATTAAAGTATCGAACCCCGTAGGAAAGTATGTTCTAGTTGAAAATGTATGCAAGAACTATCCTTTAATGACTCGGGGTTACTATTTTTCAGTTGACTTGATGCTTTTACCATTTAATGTGTTCGATGTGATTCTGGGTATGGATTGTTGACTCTACATGATGCCGTTGTGAACTATAGACGAAAGACTATAGAGTTGAAGTGTTAGAATAATGAAATTCTTTGGACTGTATCTAATGAGTCAAGTGGATTGCCAATAGTGATTTCATCGATGTTGGCTTAGAGATATGTGAGAAAAGGCTGTGACGTGTACCTAGCATATGTTTTAGATACCAAAGTGTCTAAAAAGAAGATTGAATCGGTGTTTGGAGTTTATGAATATTCGAATGTATTTCTAGAAGAATTGCCTGAGTTGGCACCAGTCAGAGAGGTTGAGTTTGCTATTGAGTTAGTACCAGGAACTTCGTCGATATCTATAGCTTTATACAGAATGGCTCCAACAGAATTGAAAGAGTTGGAAGCTCAGCTCCAAGAGTTAACAAATAAAGGTTTTGCACGACCTAGTTTTTCGCCCTGGGGTACACTTGTATCATTCGTAAAGAAGAAAGATGGGTCAATGAGAATTTGTATTGACTATTGTCAGCTCAACAGGGTTACAATAAGGAATAAGTATCTGTTACTGAGAATAGATGATTTATTTGATTAGTTGAAAGGTGCAATAGTATTTTTGAAGATTGATTTGAGGTCTGGTTATTATCAGTTGCAAGTTAAAGACTCAGATCTACTGAAGACTGCGTTTAGAACGAGGTACAAACACTATGGGTTCCTTTTTATGCCATTTGGACTAACTAATGCTCCTTCCATTTTTATGGATTTGATGAATCAGATCTTTAGACCGTATTTAGACAGATTTGTTCTTGTGTTCATTGACGACATTCTGATCTATTCACGAGATGAGTCTGAGCGTGCCGAGCATTTGAGGATTATGTTGCAAACCTTGAGAGATAAGCAGCTGTATGCTAAATTCAGCAAATGTGAGTTTTGGCTTTAGGAAGTAAGATTTTTGGGACATACTATATCGGCAAATGGCATTCGAGTTGATCTGAGCAAGATTTTTGCCGTTATTGATTGGAAACCACCTAGAAATGTATCCGAGGTGAGAATTTTTCTAGGATTGGCTGGTTATTATCGATGTTTCGTTAAAGGGTTTTCGATGATTACTACACCGATGACCAGATTGCTACAGAAATATGTAAAGTTTGAATGGTCTGAGAGATGTCAACAAAGTTTTGATCAATTGAAAGCATTGTTAACCGAGGCACCAATGTTGGTTTAACCTGAATCAGGTAAAGAATTCATGATTTACAGCGACGCGTCATTGAATGGTTTAGGTTGCGTATTGGTGCAAGAGGGAAAACTAATAGCCTATGCTTCCAAACAGTTGAAACAACATGAAAAGAATTATCTGACGCACAATTTAGAGTTGGCTGCTATTGTATTTGCATTGAAAATCCAGAAACATTATTTATACAGTGAAAAATGCCACATCTTTGCTGATCATAAAAGCTTAAAGTATATTATGAATCAGAAAGATTTGAATTTGCAATAATGGAGATGGTTTGAATTACTAAAAGACTATGAGTTAGTAATTGATTATCACCTGGGGAAAACGAATGTGGTTGTGGATGCTTTGAGTAGAAAATTGTTATTTGCCTTGAAAGCAATGAATTCATAGTTGACATTATCTGAGGATGGTTCGATTTTAGCTGAGTTAAAAGCTAAACCAGTATTTCTTTAAAAAAATTGTGAAGCTCAGAAATGTGACAGTAAATAGGAAGCTAAAAGAGTGCAATGCGAGTCGACTTGTGATTCAAAGTACCAAATCGGATCCGATGATTGTTTGATATTCTGAGATAGAATCTACGCACCAAAAAATCCAAAGTTGGTTCAGAAAATTATACACGAGGGACATCGTGGTTGTTTATCTATTCATCTTAGAAGTAGTAAAATGTACAATGATTTGAAACAAATGTATTCGTGGTCGGATATGAAACGAGACATTTCTGAATTTGTAGCGAGATGTTTAGTCTATCAGCAAGTTAAAGCGGAACATCAAGTACCTTCAGGTTTGCTTCAACCTGTGATGATACTAGAGTGGAAATGGGACAGAGTTACAATAGATTTCGTATTGGGACTGCCTTTGTCTCTGAAAAAGAAAGATGCAATATGGGTTGTCGTTGATCGACTGACAAAATTTGCACATTTATCCCTGTATGTACTAACTTTCGCTTGATAGATTAACTGAATTGTACATTGCTGAGATCGTTAGATTGCATGGGGTGCTAATTTTGATTATTTCAGATAGAGATCCAAGGTTCACGTCACGATTTTGGAAGAAATTGCAAGAATCTTTGGGTACAAAGTTGAATTTTAGTATAGCTTTTCATCCGCAAACTGACGGTCAATCTGAGAGAGTAATTCAAGTTCTCGAAGATATGCTCAGATGTTGTGTTTTAGAGTTCGAAGGCAACTGGGAGAAATATTTTCTGTTGGTTGAATTTGCGTATAATAACAGCTTTCAATTGAGCATAAAGATGGCACCATACGAAGCTTTGTATGGTCGCAAATGTCGATCTCTATTATATTGGACTGAGTTTAGCTAGAAACAGATTCACAGTGTTGATTTGGTCAGAGAAACCAAAGAGAAAGTGAAAGTAATTCACGATTATTTGAAAGCAGCATCAGATCGTTAGAATCATACACAGACTTGAAATGAAAAGACATTGAATTTCAAATTGGTGATAAGGTGTTTTTGAAAGTGTCTCCGTAGAAGAAAATACTTCGTTTCAATCGCAAAGGCAAATTGAGTCTGTGATTCATCGGATCGTATGAGATTATTGAATGAATAGGGCCAGTATAGACTAGCATTACCGATTGAGCTAGAGTAAATCCATCATGTGTTTCATGTAGCGATGTTGCACCAATATAGAGCTGATCTATAACATGTGATTTCTCCGTCAGAGATCAAAACTCAACCTGATATGACATACAATGAAGAATCAATCAGAATTCTAGCATGTGAGGTTAAACAATTGAGAAATAAAAGCATAGCTCTCGTAAATGTACTTTGGAAATGACACGGTGTCGAAGATGCTACGTGGGAGCCCAATAAAGCTATGAGAAAATAGCACCCTAACCTATTCACTGGTAAGATTTTTGGGGACGAAAATCCCTAAGGGGGTAGAGTTGTAACAGCCCATTTTTAGTCAAATTGGAATAGTGGTTTTGGGACCACAAATCAAAAGTAAAAAAGATTATACTATTATTATTTTAATGTCTACAGCATGATAATGTCATTGCGTGAAAATTTCGTTAAGAAATTTTATCGTTTGAATGGTTAATTTGATAAAAAGGACTAAATCGCGTAAAGTGTAAAAGTAGAGTTCCATTAGCTAAAGGTATTCAATAGCTATGAAATCTTAATTTAGAGGTCCTTATGTGGTAAATATACCATTGACATTGTGGGTGGACATATATGGACACATTAACATATGTATTAATGATTTATTAAAAGGTTAAATTGGTAATTAGTTTTAAAAGTCAATGAAATTAAAACAAAACAAAAATTTAGCTCATTCATCTTCTTCATTGTCATTTCCTAAGGAGAGAAAAACACCATATTTAGGTTTTCATTCAGCTAGATTATCTTTTCTTATTAAGATCAAGAAAGGAGAAATATGGATTTGGATCGGGGAAAAGATAAAGTTATCGATTAATTGACTCGATTCGCTGTTTTAATAACCAAGGTAAGTTTGTATGTTAGAATTTCATTTTAAATGTATTTGATATGCTTTGATATAGAATGAGTTGTGAACATGAGATTTCTGGCAAGTTTGAAAATGATTCGACAGTTGGAATCCCGGTTGAGCCTTGGAATAGTTTAGGATGCTAGTGACATGTCATTAGGAATACTTTGAGTTGGCTTTGGGCCATGTCATTAGCACTTTGGGTATGAGATATACTGATTTGCCTTTAGGCCATGCATTTTGGCTGATTTGGCTTTGCTGATTTGGCTTTGAGCCATGATATCAAAATTTCGGGTAAGTTACCTTAATTTGGCTTCGGGCCATGGTATATACACTTATCGTGTGAGACTCTTAAGTATCCGACTTCTATTCTGAATGGTTCAGCGGGTAAATGAAAGATGTGGTTGAGTATGAGATTGGTATGAGATGGTACAAGTACGTTGAGTAAACTGAGTATTTAGGCTATGAAATTGATAAGTTCTTTGGTAAGTTTTGTGGATGATCATTTGATAGCTTTGAGATTTAATAGAATTGTTGTATATTGTTTTCTACTATTTGAATGATTAATGAATGGTGATAGTTGCTTATTGTTAACATACGATCTTACTAAGTTATATAGCTTACTTTGTTGCTTTTCCATTTTTTGTAGTGATTTCAAAGCTAGCTCGGACTCAGGGATCATTGGAGACTTCATCACATATCCACTGACACTTCAGTACTTTTGAAACTCTGTTTTGGGTCATATGTCATGTATAGGGACTTTGAGTCATGTTAATTTTGTTTTGGTAATAATTTTGGCCGATTGAATTGGCTTGTAAAGGTTTATATTTTGGTATGTATATATATAGCCATGAGTGATGGCTTACTTTGGTTTATATGGTATAATTGAACCATGTATATATATGTATAAATATGTTTTGTGAATTGGGTTGGTTGATGGTTGTATAATGATTGATTATAATATGTTATTATAAGTGTTAGATTAATGAATTGTGGTTATTGGTATGTTTGTGAAGTTAGGCCAAATAATGTATTTTTGGTAGTGATCATTTTAATGATTAGAGATTACAAGGATTGATATAAATTTAGATGACATATTATGGTTCTAATGTGCCTTGATTTGGTTAGTATTGAAATGGTAATATTTAGGCTTGGTTTGGTTGTTTTGGATTGCCTATTTTGCTTTGTTTTTGTGCCATATGTGTAGGTGAAGGTGTGTACTAAATGGGGTGGCAAAATGGCTTGGTAAATAGCCTATTTTTGTCCACACGGGTGTGTGTCTCAGCCGTGTGTGACACACGGTTAAGTACACGGTCGTTTGTCCCCTGGTGTGGTTTTAGAAATCAAGTTAGTATGCTCCACATGGCCTCACACATAGGTGTGTGACTTAGTCGTGTGGCATAATTCAGTATACCCTACAAGTTTGGCATGGCCTAGTATACAGCTCGGCACACGGGCATGTATGGCCATTTTTAGGGCACACAGGTGTGTGTGTTGCCCATGTGACCCAAGTCGGTAAGCTCATTTGTTTGTACATGGGGTAGGACATGGACCGGGACACGGCCTTGTGCTCCCATTTCGAATCTCCACACGGCCTATGACACGGGCATATCTGGTGCCCATGTGAGACACACAGCCTCGCCACATTGGCGTGTGTCCCTTATTTTGAGAATAATTTTCCAAGTTCACGAAAGTTTCTTAAGTTATCAGTTTAGTCCCGAATCACTCACAAAGTATGTTTATGGCCATATAGGCTCGTATTAGGTACAAATTGATTGAGTTTGAATGATGAATGTATAAAATGATATTATGTATGTGAAAAGTTTGTGTGATTGTGTTGTAAGTTCGGTAATGCTTGTAACCTTGTTCCGACATTGAATACGGGTGAGGGGTTTTACAGTCTAGGTACATATTTTCGTGGAAAATTTTTCTTTTCATACCAACACTTTATCTTTTCTTTGTACAGTCTCATATTCTCATAAGCTTGAGCTCGAAATTCGTCCATCTCATTAAGCTCCAGTAGGTGATGAGTAGAAGCACCACCCCAGTCCATGTTTAGTTTCATGATTGTCCAAAATGCCTTGTGTTCTAACTGAACTGGCAAATGACATGGTTTACTGTAGACATGATTGAAAGGTAACATTCCCAACAGTGTCTTGAAAGTTGCACGATAAGTCCACAAGGCTTTATCTAACCTTACTGACCAATCCTTGCAGTTAGGATTGACAACTTTCTCTAGAATCTACTTGATTTCTCTGTTGGAAGTTTCAACTTGTCCATTTGTTTGGGGGTGATATGCTGTGGAAATTTTATGTTTAACCCCATATTTATTCAGAATGTTGGCAACTAATGTACAGTCAAAATGTAAGCCTTCATCACTAATTAAAGCACGATGGGTACCAAACCTGGTAAAAATTTTGTATGTAGGAATCTCAGAACTGATTTGGCATCATTTGTAGGTAAAGCTATAGTTTCAACCCATTTGGAGACATAATCCACAGCGACAAGAATATATTTTTTTCCCTAGGATGGTGGAAGTGGACCTATGAAATCAATTTCCCAAACATCAAATAATTCCACCTCTAGAATATTTTGCAGCGGCATCTCGTGTCTTCTTGATAAGCTACCAGTTCTTTGATAATGATTACAGTTCTTATAGAACTCATTAGCATCTTTAAAGATGGTGGACCAAGAAAAACCAGATTGGAAAACCTTTGTTGTGGCATTGATGCTTCCAAAATGTCCACCATAAGGTGCATAATGATTGTGATGTAGGATACTATGAAATTCATCATCTTGAATGCATCTCTGAATTACTTGATCTGCACACTACTTGAATAGAAATGGCTCGTCCTAGTAATATTGCTTGACATCATGAAGGAATTTCCTTTTTCCTTGATGATTGAGCGTAGGTGGGAACAATCCATGGCCTAGAAAGTTACCAATATCAGCATACCATGGCAATGTCATAGCCAATAATACCTGTCTTTAATCATTTGACTTTCACCATACTCATTCCTTACTTCCAGTCGTGACAAGTGATCAGCCACTTGATTTTTAGTGCCTTTCCTATCTTTGATTTCCAAATCAAATTCTTGCAGTAGCAATATCTATAACACCCTAGTCCGTATTCATCGCCAAAATATGGTTACAAAGCATTACCGGAGATTTCAAATCAAACAGACATCAATTTTGAACTTTACAAATCATATCAATAAATACATTAAAACCAATTCAAAACATATGTATTGGCCCTTAAATGAGCCCTCAAAGCTGTAAATACACGTTAGAAACAAGTCAAGAATAAATCGTAAACGTATAGAATTTTTTGAAAAAAGAAAAAAATTTTCAAACTGCAAGGGTCACACAGCCGTGTAGCCAGGCCGTGTGACTCACACGGTTGATTGTACAAGAAAGAACATATGTTTTCTCCTTACTTATTGGTTAATTTGTTCCTATTTAGTTATCTTTAGTATTATTTTAGCATTTTCAATTTAGTAAATTTCATTTTATAACCCAACGAATCCTAGCCTAATTTATCCGTAATTTTGCTATCTTTCTGCTCTAATGTCGCTGCATTAGTTAATTTCAGATTGCGACCAGAATTGTCACTGCAATTGACAGTTGTCTAGATAAAAAACCAAAAATACATGAGTTGTCTAGTCTGATGTAACTACCCTATATGAACAAGGACAGAAGAATCTTGAGGAAAGGACACTTATATGTTGAGGAAAACATAAAAGGTTAATGTGAGAAGAATAAAGAGAGGAATTCTTTTTACCACCATTTTTCCTTACCCTATTTTTGAAGCTTGCGACTATGGTAGCTTAAACCTTCCTTGTGTGAGCCAACGTGAAGATTGATGCAGATCCATTCCTGACTAGGAGTTCTAAGTGTGAGAAAAGAGAAAATCGAGAGATTCAGTCAAGTTAACTAAGAATAGTCTTCTCCACTCGATTCTTTCTTATTTCTTTGGAGACGTTGGTGATTAATCTATATTTTGTATTTCATAGAAGTACAATGAATTCTTGGTTAAATGTTATCTTATTAAATCGATTTTATTGTTTAATCTTGGGGGTTTGAATGTTTTAAACACGGAAGTGTTATTGCAGTCACTAACACTGGAAGGTAAAGTGAGCTAATAAGCATTACCACGAAAGTTGAGTAAGGGCTAAAGGAATTTAGTACACTTGTTCTTAATAGTGTTGTATTGTCCTAATTAGAAGGTGTGGTTAATGTGAATGGTTAAGTCCCATATTAATTAGAGGAGTGGCATTTGGTAAGACATACGTTGAATTTTATTGTGTCGGCAGTCACCCATCTTTTATACCTTGTGAATACTTAGTATTCTGCTAAAGATTCACGTTGGGGATCCCAGTTTATCCATAGCGTACATTAACTTATTGTTTTCGAGTTATTTCTTCGACAACTATCCTCACAATTTATCTCGTTTCTATCTAGTTATTGCACTAACATTAATAGAAAAAAGACAACCATCCCTATGGGATCGATATCTGACAGACTCACATTTGTCTACTATACTTGCATCGAAAATGCATGCTTGCACATTATTACTGGGATGTTTACAACCGATCAATGGCCAAGAGACACTCTTGTGTCTTAGTCCGTGTGGGAATTTGACATAGAGACACATGACTGTGTCCCAGCTCGTGTTCGTGCCCATGTAACTCTCTGACTTGGACACATGGCCAAGCCACATGCCCGTGTGCTAAGCTGTGTGACTTGGTCACCGACGCAATGAAATGTTGCAATAGCCAAGTATGGAAGTTGAATTGTTTGATGTTTGGGGAATGGATTTTATGGGACCATTTCCAAATTCCCTTGGGAATCTTTATATATTAGTTACTATTAACTATGTCTCGAAGTGGGTAGAGGTCGTTGTTGTCTCGAAGGATGATGCAAGGACAATGCTAAATTTTTTTCACAAGCATATACTCACCCATTTCGGTACACCAAGGGCATTGATTAGTGATCAAGGTACACATTTGTATTGTAACCAAGTGGCAGTCGCATTAAAGAAATATCAAGTTAATCATAGACTGACCACTACCTATCATCCACAAACCAATGGACAAACCGAAGTATCAGATTGACAAATTAAAAACATTGTCAAAAAGATTAAGAACCCTTTGAGGAAACATTAGTCCTCTCAATTATATGACACTTTATGGGCTTTACGGACAATGTACAAGATTCCATTGGGAATGTCGCCATATCAATTGGTTTTTGGGAAAGCATGTCACTTGCCAGTTGAACTAGAACACAAAGCGATGTGGGCAACTAAGTAAGTGAACATGGACTATGAAGCTGCTGGAAAGAAAAGGCTCTTGGACATCACCAAGCTAGAGGAGATTCGAAGAAATGCTTATGAAAATGCTTCGATTTATAAGGAAAAGACCAAACGATGGCATGACAAGATTATTTTGTAGCGACAATTTATCATGGGGCAACAGGTTTTATTATTAAATTCTGGAATTAAATTGCACTCAGGTAAATTGCGTTCACGTTGGTCTTGACTGTTCAAATTTGTCAATGTATTTCCTAATGGTGCGGTCACAGTTCGCGATTTACATGATGGACACCAGTTCAAAGTTAATGGACAGAGATTGAAACACTATTTTGGAAAAAAAATCAAGAGCAGGCGGAGACCATTAATTTGGTCTGAACATTTTAAAATTTTAATTTATTACTCTGAGATTTCATCTTATTTTATTCCTATTTTGTAAAGCTTGTTTTCTTTCCTTTTTGCAAAATAATAAGGAACTAATGTCGGCACAATAAGATTTGGTTGTCAACGCATTCCATACCACTGTGTTACCATTAATCAGAATTAAGGGTTATTGGATGCAACTCTTCCTTATAGCTTTGTATCTCTCCACAAAACGTCACGATTCTACATCTTCCTCTTTCACTCCTTATAAAGTCTACACCACTATGTCGACTATAAAGCATCCAAGAAACCATTTTTATTCTTTTTCCTTACTCAAGATCCTACCTTTTTCACTTAAAACCGTCTTCCCTCCACAAATGATAGCAAAAATAAGAGGTTTAACCAAGAAGCCAACAAATCTAGTAAAGAACATGCGTCTTCCGCTATTATAGTTTGTGAGTCAAAATCCCCCATATCAATGCAGAAAAAGGAACTAGTAATCTTTTTGAATAAAGTAGAAAGGGAACAATTTTAAGACAACATATTCCGGTGAAATTTTCACCCTGAACAAGGCATTTCCCTATCGCAATAATAGAAGTTCGACAAACAAATTCACCAAACCATTTCTAAACTTAAATGGGGAAATATCTGCGCACACCTTGGAAGCTATTCCGCTTCCTTGGTTACTACCATCTACCCACAGCACCATCGTTAACCTTGACAGAATGTGTTCGATACATTTCATTACCAAAGGTAGAAGAATTGATGTCGGCACAATACTCTATCGAGAAATTACTGAATGCACCACCAAGTAGACTGACATTTTGGTTTTCCCATCATTGGTCAAGATACTATGTCAGCAGAAAGGAATTGTACCCTAGGGAGATGAAGAAATCATGGATAATAATGGTCCAATTAATGAAGCCTCTATCGAGAGAATGACTCGAGGCACAGAAACACCAATACTGAAAGCCAAGAACCAACAAGATAAGGAAGGGCAAAGCCGAAGCCAACAGTAAAAGAACAAACTTGCATACAGAGACATCATTATGGCGCAAGCTGAAGGATATTGAGAAAATGGTTACTTCTATTAGCAACAGGTAGATCAAACTTATCACTACAATTGGGGATATAGAGAACTCCCAGAATTTATTTTATGCTTATACTAAAGCCTGGAATAGTTCCACTGTCTCCACATTAAGTCAATTCAGCCCTTCCACCCTATCAAAATTCCTAGCATTCCCATCGATCATTCAAAACTATGAACATCCATTTGTGAATGACGACTTCAAAGATTGACACCGATCGGTGGCATCTCCTCCGATCGTGCAAGTCTCTGATAATGACAAAGATGAAGAATCCAGAAACATTAAGAAATGTCTATGCAAGATTGATAGTTTGTTTGAAGATGGTTTTTTTGTTGGTCAAGAGGACACTATTGTTTAGAAGGAAGCCGTTGCTACAGAAAAGGAAATCATTGCTGAAGAAGGAAAGAAAGAGAAGAGAAAGACTCTTATGTAAACATTGTCACCGCACCTGAGTCTGTGGGTGCAAATATTGATAATCTGGAGTTAGATGGAGTGAGACTGGCGAAAGTTGCTAAAGTCACTAATGAGGAGTAGTATAACTCATTGGCAATTGTGATCTATACTGGACCACTTCAGGTGGCCTCTCCCATACAAGTAGAAACCGATGATGTTAAGGCTATGCGAAACTTTGAGGAGCAATCCGAAGACCATGCAAAGCCTAAAGAAAAGAAAGCACTCTAAGGACAAGAAGCAAAATGAGGAGAAGAAAATGAGAAGGAAGAAACATCATTCAGTCACAGCAATGGCTGCAAATAACTGAGCTAGTTTTATTTTAAAAGTTATAACTGTAGTTTTCATGCATTGCATATAACTGTAAGTCACATTTTGTTTAGTACACATTGTCACTGCATTTTTATTGTCATTACATATTCATGTCAGTGCATTGGGGACAATGCAATCTTTAAATTTGGGGGAATGTATATGGGATTTGGTAATACACCCACATTTCAAAAAAATTTTGAAGCATGCAAGGTTTATGCACAATTGTTCTAAAACTTTTGTTATATTCGATGCTTAATTCTTGGATCATGTGAATTGTCAATGAATGAGTTGGATAAATTTGACTGAATGAAACTGTATTTTTCAGCTGCTTATATATAGTTATAAATAAGAGACAATCCAAAGTGGGTGTATTGTGGAATGTTAAAAAGGGAACACTCCAATACAAGCATTAGAAAATGAATCTTGCCAAAGGCCGTCGCTACATAAGTAGGTGTCAGTGCAATTACGTACTCCTTGGGGGTTTGTTGCACCCCATCATTACTTCTTAAGAAAAAAGGTATAGTAATGCAACGATATCCCTTATTCCGAAAAAATGAAAGATATATAAATACTTAGTATTGTGCAATAAATGTTGTATTGGTATATAGAATTTATGATTTGAAGCATGATGTTGGCCTTGATGAAAGTGAAATCTTACTCATTCATGCTTATGTATTGTCGATGCAATATTCTTTCATCTAAATGTGATTTATTCATTGGGAATTTAGATGGTTCAAGTTGCTAGAATGATCATTTGCCTTTGTAAAATTTTTGTAGCCTTGCTAATTTCTGTTTTACTTGAGGACAAGTAAAAACTCAAGTTTGGGGGTGTGATTGTACTATAAAGAACATATGTTTTCTCCCTACTTATTGGTTAATTTGTTCCCATTTAGTTATCCTTAGCATACATTTTAGCATTTTCAGTTTAGTAAATTTCATTTTATAACCCAGTGAATCCTAGCCTATTTTATCCTTAATTTTTCAATCTTTCCGCACTAATGACGCTGCATTAGTTCATTCCATATTGCGTCCAAAATTGTCACGTAATTGATAACTATCTAGATAAAAAAACCAAAAATACGTGAGTTGTCCAGTCCGATGTAACTACCTTGTACGAACAAGGATAGAAGAATCCTGAGGGAAGGACATTTGTACTATTGAGGCAAACATAAAAGGTTAACGTGAGAAGAATGAAAAGAGGAATTCTAAGTGCAGATTGATGCAGATCTATTCCTAACAAGGAGTTCTAAGTGCGAGACAAGAGAAAATCGAGAGATTTAGTCGAGTAAATATGAATAGTCTTCTCCACTCGATTCTTTCTTATTTCTTTGGAAACGCTTGTGATTAATCTATATTTTATATTGTACAGAAGTACAATGAATTCTTGGTTAAATGTTATCTTATTAAATAAGTTTTTATTATTTAATCTTGGGGGTTTGAATGTTTTAAACACAGAAGTGTTATTACAGTCACTAACACTGGAAGCTGCAATGACAGTTTGAGCTAATAAGCGTTACAGCAGAAGTTGAGTAAGGGATAAAGGAATTTAGCCCGCTTGTTCTTAATAGTGCTGTATTGCCCTCATCAGAATGTGAGGTTAATATGCATGGTTAAGTCCCAAATTAAATAGAGGAGTGGCGTTTGGTAAAACATATTTTGAATTTTATTGCGCCAATAATTACCTATCTTTTATACCTTGTGAGTACTTTGTATTCTGCTAAAGATCCACGTTGAGGATGCTAGTTTATCCATAACATACATTATCTTAATGTTTTCGAGTTATTGCTTCGTCAACTATCCTTCTAATTTATCTCATTTCAATCTAGTTATTGCACCGACATTAAGAGACAGAAGACAACCATCCTTGTGGAATTGATATCTGGCAGACTCACATCTGTCTACTATACATGCATCGATAGTATACGCTTGCACATTATTGCTGTGATGTTTACAGCTGATTGATCGCGTGATTCGTAACAAGTAATAAATATTTATAATGAAGATCAAACCTAGACTAACTATTATCACGACGAAAAGGCAAGCGCACCTATCGAACAATAGTATAGTAATGGCGAGACCGGGATATCGTACCCAAGGGAATCAAAAGTACTAGTAATAACTATCTTTTTATTATCTAACCTAGAAATAAAAGGGTTTGTTTATTAAACTAATTATCTAAACTAATTAACTAATTTAATTAAAGCAAAGAGAAAATTTGGAAAATGACTTGAAGAGAAGCAATTAGTAAAGACGACACCCAAGGAGGAATCCACCTAGATTTCACTTGTTATCAGACTCTGAACCAGACGATTTATTCACTTGACTTGTTCCGTAAAGATCTCTAAGTTAAGTTATTATTCCTATTCAAGACTAATAACGTCTAATCCCTAGATTGAAAAACCAAGACTTTTCTCTGGTTAACACTCTAGGGTTGCATTAACTCGATCTATGGATCCCTTTATTAGGTTTACCCTAATCTGGAAAAATCTCGTAACCCTCTTTCTAGGCGTTCGATCAACTTCGCTTAATTATGCCAAATCTACTCTTAGGCAGGGTCTATTTCTCCTCTACATAAGCACATCAAATCATGAATTAATACTTGAAATATTAACTCAAGCATTAAGAACACATAATTAAGAACAAATCAAGTATTTATCATACAGTTCAGATAATAATAACAAGATCCATCATAGGTTTTATCCCCCTTAGGTATCTAAGGGGTTTAGTTCATAATAGAATAAGAGTACATCTCCAAAGTATGAAAATAATAAAACATAAAGAAAACTCTAAAACCTTTGAAGGAATTCTGAGAGAGATCTTCAGTCTTGGAGTACCTCCGGCTTTTGAGATGGATCTTCTGGCTTCTTTCAAGTAATTCCTAGCGTGTGGTTCTATATTTTAGAAATGTTCTGGAAAGAGCGGCCCCCTTCTAGGTCACACTTAGGGTGTTTATATAGGCTTTGGATTGGCTTTCTTCCTCCTTAAGTTCCCTTTTCCGTGTAAAATACAACTCTTTGAAAAAGGGACACGCCTGTGTGCCACGACCGTGTGACGTGATTACCAGGCCATGTTCGATCCGTTAAATTGCACACAGCCATGTGGGCTCAATGGCCAGGCCGTGTGAATCATGAAAACCTTGGTCGACACCCCCAAAGGCCACGAGCGTGTGAGATGCCCGTGTGGTAAGGTTTAGGCCTTGTCATCTTCTGGATTTGATCCGTTTTGTCCCTTTTTAGCTAGTTTTTGGCTCCTTTCGACTCTTGGTGCTCTCCTGAGTACAAAACATGAAATAACTTGATTAAGAGCACCAAAAGCTAAAAATCTAGTAATAAACATCCATAAATATGCTAAGTATTTAGGGTTTAGATATGTATAATTTGGCGTTTATCAAATACCCCCCACACTTAAGCATTTGCTTGTCCTTAAGCAAAATTCTCATTTACTGCTAGAATTCATTCCTCTCAATCACATAATCATTACTGATAATGTTACAAGTTATTCCACAGAAAATCATATTGTGAGAATTCAACTATAGGGGCATTGAAAGCCTCAAACAATCTAAATCAAATATTTTGATAATAAAATCATAGGTAATCTCCTTCCTCTAAGTAATTAACTTTAGTCCTAAATATACAAGAGATGACATCCTCATTAAAGGTTCACTCAAATCACTCAAAGTGTTTAAGGTTCAAGATTAAGCACTCGATTGTCTAACATGAAAAGTAATTACCATAGGCTTGCACGAAAATCAAATATCCACCACTTGTAATTGATATGATATACTAATCAAAAGGTCTTTTCATGGTTGTAACGGGATTTAGGTTACAAGTATGGATACAAGTTGAAGAGACAAAGGTTAGAATCGAGATAATTTCAATATATTACCCCACTATCAAAAACTTAATTACTGAACCACAAACAAATATCTAGAACTATTTTACATGAGTTCATGACAACTTTAGCTTGGTGAGAATTACATTTTTTTAAGAACAAATCAAATCGATACAATATAGAAATCATACTTCATGATTCAGTAATAAAAAATGGTGAACATAGCGAGGTAACAATATTAAATTCAATCTCGATAAAAAGCGTCAAATTAAGTAGAAAGATTTCAACAATAATGGGTTAATGGGTTAATGATGAGGGTTAATCAGTGAAAAAGGGTTAGTAGGCTCAAGGGGTTTCATTAAGGGTTTAATTATGTGGGAAGGATTTTTATGGAGTAAATGGTTAAATCCTAAGTGCCTTTATCATCTCAGTATATCAAATCATACGTGTGATCTCGGTATGTATAATTGAAGCAAGTTCTAGAATAGCAGTTCAATGTTGACACACTCAAACCACAAAAGAAGTGAGCAAGAGAGAAAGTTATATGCTCAAAACGCTCAAAAATCTCACCAAAAATTTGCACTTTTGATGTCATTCCTGTATACTTAAGATTTCAAGATAATACCTCAATTTAGGAAAATAATCTAAAAAATTTTAGTTTTCAAAATATAAACTTATCATGCTCGATTCTCTAATGTCCTATAATCAAATAATCATGCATAATTCCCATGGTCTAATTCATGACATACCAACAATAATTATAAATCAATCAGAATTTATTCGATCAAGATTATGAGAAAATCACTTAAGCACAAGACAAACTTCAGGATTTGAGAATAATGCAAAAAGTTAGGTTTCATGTTCACCCCCCACACTTAAGATGTACATTGCCCTCAATGTACAAAGATATATTATTCAAAATAAAGAAAATCATAAGAGGAAAGGAGGTGAAACTCCCTGTTATATGGATGTGGAGCTTGATTCTGAGGATGGAGTGTTCGGGGAAAGTGGTAGCTTCCATTGTTCTTGGCTAGATGAAGAAATTGGGTCGTTGAACATGGCATTTGTGAGGTATTGTTTCCCTTTTGTTTCCCCATTCCATAAAATATTCCTAGCAGCTTTGCTTGGAAGTCTGTAGAATCATGAAGAGCTTATTAAGAGTTGGTGTGGAAGAGAGCGTAGTGGAATTACTTGATAGAAATACCAGAAAATGGAAAAAGGAAAATTTACTAATATAGATATGTCTTTCAAAATAAAATAATAAAATTGAAATGAAAATAAAATTAAAATAAAGAAAATAAAAATAAGAATAAATAAAAACATAGGAGGATTCAATGATCCTCGTCGGTGGGGCCCTCAAGTGGTGGTGCTAGAGTGGCAATGTGGAAGTGTTGGTACAGCTGCTGCATCTGGTCTGCATATCATCCATCTGTCGGTCCCGTCGCCGATCTCGCTCGTAGATCATCTCGAATTGTGTAGTGCAATACTGCTCGAAATGGGTGAGTCGGTCGGAAAGGTGTGCCAATGAAGCAGCCGCATGAGCTGGTCGTTCCCTAGGTGGCGCGGTGGAAGGCTCCTCATGTTGTGGGGGAATATCATCAAGGATGTCCTCAAGATCCTCCTTGTCAATGGCATGTGAGAGACGGTACTGAGGAGGACCGGTCCTACATCGGCGCTCGATCATCCTCATGTGTAACATAGTCGTGATGCCCTGTGGGGACATCTCACCTATCAGGGTAAGCGCTGATGATTGGGCCGCGGTGTTGAGGAGGTCGAAGTGTCTGGCAAGGCGCGTCACGTAGGGACCGATGGAGATCACTCCCTTCCTATGTCGCTCGATCTGATGGCGAATGGCGAGAGCAGTGAAGTAGGCCAAGTCGGCCACGTGTGCATTTGCCATGCACCATAAATAGTAAGCATCGTGGGTGGTGACGACGTCGGTGCTCTCTCTCCTGCCGGTCAATGTGTGTGCCAATATGGCATGGAGATACCGTAGGGAAGGGGGAGAGCTGAGGCCTTCGAGCGGCTGGGGTCGTAGGTGGGGGAGAGTGGTGCCAAAGCCTTCCAGCACAAGGAGAGGGAGATGTGGATATTGCGTGGTAGTGCATTCATGTCCTCCTCCTCCATAAACTCATTGGTGTAAAGTCCCAGAGCAACTCCAAACTCTGGGCACTCATCGCACGAACTAGACCGCCTAATCGAAAGTGAATGGTGCCTGGGTCGTCATTGCTCGTCATCACCACCTGTAAATAAAAAGTAGAGCATATTTCTAAAGTTAGCTCTAAATAAGTCTATGGATAGGAGGGTGCAGATGCCATCAGTGAGCTGGACTTGCTCTACGGCATCCCAGTCGATGCAGCGACCTGTGGTGATGGGTCGTGCCCGTAATATCTGAAATAGCTCCTCCTGCGAAGCTTTTAAAAATTCTAGGAATGGGTGCTAAACTTCGGCTGTATCATGCACCGAGAAAGAACCCGGTACCCTATGTCTCTTTGAAGGTGGGACCGCGGCCTTCTTTCCTCTTGATGATGACACAATGTACTTAAAAATATATGAGCATTGATAGAATCCAAGATACATCAAATAGTTAAGCAAGAGGCCTAAAACTAGTATATGCTATTTAGTGGCTTAAATAAGTCAAATAGAAAATTCTAAATCAAATTCCTAACTTGTCTAAAGCAAAATAGTACAATATCTATATAAAACATGTGGAATACTAATGTAGCAATATAAATTGAAAAAAAAATAAAGTTGAGAAAGTGAACCAAAAGCTGCTGTATGGCGGTGCACGGGAGTGTGGTGGTGAGCATAGGCGGGTGACGCGAAGAGGAAGCTGTATGGTGAGAAAAATAGAGGGTATAGAGAGGGGAAAGTGGGGATTAATGCAAAGGGAATGGATTTCAGGGTGGTTTGAGGGTTGGGGAAGTGAGAATCTTGGGAATGGTGGCCGGAATAAGGATTAGGTAGTGGGAAAGAGGAGTTTTCGGCTAGGGTTTAGAAAGGAGGGAGAAGATGAAAAGTGGTTTGTTTATATAGTGAAGGTGCACACGGCCTAGGGCCACGCCCGTGTACTTTGAGGGTGAGCCCGTGTTTTTTGAATTTTTCAATTTGGGTCGTGCCCGGCTACTGTCCCAAGCCTGTGTGTCTTGGGCGTGTGTCAAACACGGTCATATTGTATGGCCATGCCTAGCTTTGTTTGCTTCTTCCATGCCTGTGTTTTATGGTAGCACGCCTGTGTATTGTTGTACACAGCTGAATGGCACGGGCGTGTCGCACGTCCGTGTCGAAAAAATAGAATCGAGCCTTGTCCCGAGCACACCCATGGGTTTTCATTGCCACGCCCGTGGTCTCCTATCAAGTACACCCACGGCCATGTTGCACGGCCGTGGGGATTTATCGCACCCCGTGTTTTTGGGAAATCATGTCCTGCTTCAACACGGCCGTATCGCACGGCCGTGTTTCTTCCCCTGTTTGGCCACGGCTTTAGGCACACCCGTGTGCCTCGCCGTGTGTGCTAAAAAACATTGCAATTCAAAGACTAAGTTAATTGATTCGAAGTGTGAGAAGTTAAAAATAAAGAAATCAAAATATGTTAGTGCTCGGGTTGCCTCCCGAGAAGCACTTCTTTATAGTCTAAGCTCGACTTACCTGTCCGTTGAATGATCATGGTGGTTCGAGGAGTTCATACTCCTCATTCTTGTTTTAAATTTTAAAATAAGGTTTTAAACGGGTGTTGTTTACCTTAAAAGTGCCGAACTTGGGATGACTCACCTCAACCGTACCGAATGGAAAAATACTGAGTACCATAAGAGAGATTTCCTCATTTGGTGTGGTAGTGACAATGTGAGGATCAACAGCATCTAGCAAGACTGTATCGCCAACCTTAAGTTGATTAGGAGAGGTATCGGGCTTGTTTTTGCGTAGTTTCGGTTTATCATGTGTTTTTAGTTTGTGTTCTCGCCATTTGTCTAGCTCATCTATCCGTAGTCTTCGTTCTTCATGGACGTCTTTATTCTCTTTGTGATGTAGCACACTGTCTCTGTTGTCTTGGTTCGAAGAAGTTCCTGCAAGGACGATTGAATATTAGTTTTAGCATTGAAAAGTTTTATAGCATTAGCTTGAGTCTTAGAGGTTTTGACTGAGTCGCATGATTGGAGTGTTACTGCGTCGTCACCTACACAAAGTGTTAGCTCTCCTATGCCTAAATTAATAATGGTTCTGGCAGTTGCTAAAAATGGTCGTCCTAAAGTTAAAGGTACCTCGTTATCCTCATCCATATCTAAGACAACGAAGTCTACTGGGTAAATAAATTTAGCAATTTTAACGAGAACGTCTTCAATAATACCCTTAGGAAATCTAACTATTTTGTCAGCCAATTGTATGCTCATCCTAGTCTGTTTGGGTTTATCGAGACCTAGTCGTTTAAACATTTTATACGGCATAACATTTATACTTGCTCCTAGATCAGCTAAATCATTATTAACAGATAGACTACCAATTAAATAAGGAATTGTAAAACTCCCTGGATCTTTTAATTTGTTAGGTAGCTCATTCTTTAGAATAGCTGAGCGGACTGCATTGAGTTCCACATGCGATGTAGCGTCTAATTTCCTTTTATTGCTCAGAAGTTCCTTTAAGAATTTTGCTGAGTTGGGCATCTGCGAAAGAACTTCAATAAAGGGTAAGTTAATATGTAATTTCTTTAAGAGTTTGACAAACTTACCGAATTGTTCTTCTGTTCTGTCTTTCGTCATCGCTTTAGGATATGGCACACGAGGTTCATGAGTTGTACTTACTTGTTTGGGATCATTACTGTTTACACGTTGTCTTACTGTAATTTTGGCTCAGGTGTAATGAATCTTTCCTTATCTTAGGCACTAATTGCAGTAAGGTGTTTCCTCGAATTAGGTTCAGTATTGCTAGGTAGGCTACCTTGTGGTCATTCAGAGATTAGTTTGGATAGTTGGCCTATCTGAATTTCGAGTCCTTGGATCGATGCTTGTTGATTCTTAAGTGCTGTCTCATATTTTGGAAACGGGTTTCTGACACCGAGATAAATTTAGAAAGCATCTCTTTAAGGTTTGGTTTCTTCTCTTGTTAATAAGGTGGCTGTTGAAAACCCTGGGGATTTTGTGGCTTTTGATTCCCTTGACCACCCCAAGAGAAATTTGGGTTGTTCGTCCAACCTACATTATAAGTATTACTGTATGGGTTATTTTGAGATCTAAAGTTATTATTACCCATATAGTTGACTTGTTCCTTTTCTGTTGTGGGATTGAAGGATTGATATTCTGTATGCACACCTCCTCTGCTTGAGTCACACCTCATTACTGGATGTACCTGCGTAAAACCAAGAAAACTATCAATCATTTTATTGAGAAGTTCTACCTGATTTGACAGCATAGTAACTAAGTTGACATTATAAACGCCGGCTGTTTTTGTTGTCTTAGTCCTCATGACTTGCCACTGATATTTATTTAGTGACATTTCTTCAATGAATTCATAAGCCTCTTCAGGTGTTTTGTTGTTGATGGTTCCGCCAGCAGCTGCGTCAACCATTTGCCGAGTCGAGGAATTCAAACTATTGTGGAATGTTTATACTTGAAGCCAAAGTGGCAACCCATGGTGAGGGCACCTTCTCAGTAAGTCCTTGTATCTCTCCCATGCATCGTAAAGTGTTTCTAAATCCATTTGCACAAAAGAAGAGATATCATTACGTAATTTAGCCGTTTTAGCTGGCGAAAAATATTTTAGTAAAAATTTCTCGGTCATTTGTTCCCAAGTAATGATAGACCCTCGTGGTAACGAGTTCAACCACTATTTAGCTTTGTATCTCAATGAAAAGGGAAATAACCGAAGACGAATGGTATCATCAGAAATGCCATTGATTTTGAATGTATCACAAAATTCAAGAAAATTCGCCAAGTGCATGTCGGGATCCTCATCCTGTAAACCATCAAACTGAACAAACTGCTGTATTATCTAAATTGTGTTAGGTTTTAGTTCGAAATTATTCGCAGCAATGGCAGGTCTAACTATACTAGACTCAGTTCCTGTTAAAGAAGGTTTAGCATAGTCATACATAGTACGTGGAGCAGGATTTTGATTAGCTGCAATTGCAGGAGGCAGCTGATCGCCTGGATTTTTGGCCATCTCTTCGGTTGGGGTTTCAGAATCGTCTTCTGCTCGTTCTCCGTTATCGTAAACTACGCCTTATTTCTCTTTGATTTTTGCGAATTGTACGATCTATTTCTTCGTCAAAAAGTAATGGTCCTGATGGGTTTCTTCTAGTCATAAACTATAAAAACCTGCTAAGAGAGATAAAAAGTAAATTAATAAATAATAAAATAAAATAAATTTGCAAGAAAAATAGATGGCTAAAGTAATAAAAATTTAGTGTTCCTAATATTTCAGTTTCCCGGCAACGGCGCCAAATACTTGAGAGCGTGATTCGTAACAAGTAATAAATATTTATAATGAAGACCAAACCTAGACTAACTATTATCATGACGAAAAGGAAAGCGCACCTATCGAACAATAGTATAGTAATGGCGAGACCGGGATATCGTACCCAAGGGAACCAAAAGTACTAGTAATAACTATCTTTTTATTATCTAACCTAGAAATAATAGGGTTTGTTTACTAAACTAATTATCTAAACTAATTAACTAATTTAATTAAAGCAAAGAGAAAATTTGGAAAATGACTTGAAGAGAAGCAATTGATAAAGACGACACCCAAGGAGGAATCCCCCTGGATTTCACTTGTTATCTGACTTTGAACCGGACGATTTATTCACTTGACTTGTTCCGTAGAGATCCCTAAGTTAAGTTATTATCCCTATTCAAGACTAATAACGTTTAATCCCTAGATTGAATAACCAAGACTTTTCTCTAATTAACACTACAGGGTTGCATTAACTCGATCTATGGATCCCCTTATTAGGTTTCACCCTAATCTGGTAAAATATCATAACCCAATTTCTAGGTATTCGATCAACTCTGCTTAATTATGCCAAATCTACTCTTAGGCAGGGTCTATTCCTCCTCTGCATAAGCACACAAATCATGAATTAATACCCGGAATATTAACTCGAGCATTAAGAACACATAATTAAGAACAAATCAAGTATTTATCATACAGTTCAGATAATAATAAAAAGATCCATCATAGGTTTTATCCCCCTTAGGTATCTAAGGGGTTTAGTTCATAATAGAATAAGAGTACATCTGCAAAGTATGAAAATAAAAAAAAAACATAAAGAAAACTCTAAAACCCCTGAAGGAATTCTGAGAGAGATCTTTAGTCTTGAAGTACCTCCGACTTTTGAGGTTGATCGTCTGGCTTCCTTCAAATAATTCACGGCGTGCGGTTCTATATTCCAGAAAAGTTCTAGAAAGAGCGGCCCCCTTCTAGGTCACACTTAGGGTGTTTATAAGCTTTGGATTGGCTTTCTTCCTCCCTAAGTACCCTTTTATGTGTAAAATACAACTCATTGAAAAAGGGACACGCCCGTGTGCCACGCCCGTGTGACGTGATTACCAGGCCATGTTCGATCCATTAAATTGCACATGACCGTGTAGGCTTAATGGCCAGGCCGTGTGAATCATGAAAACCTTGGTCGACACCCCCGAAGGCCACGAGCATGTGAGATACCCGTGTGGCAAGGCTTAGGCCATGTCATCTTCTCGATTTGGCCCGTTTTTTCCCTTTTTAGCTCGTTTTTGGCTCCTTTTGACTCTTGGTGCTCTCCTGAGTACAAAACATGAAATAACTGGATTAAGAGCACCAAAATCCACAAATCTAGTAATAAACATACATAAATATGCTAAGTATTTGGGGTATATATATGTATAATTTGGCGTTTATCACTGATCAATGACCAAGAGACACTCTCGTGTCTTAGGCCATGTGGACATTTGAAATAGGGACACACGGCTTTGTCCCGGCCCATGTCTGTGCCCGTGTAACTCTCTGACTTGGTCACACGGCCAAGCCATATGCCTGTGTCCTAGGCTGTGTACCCTTCGAAGTAACCTCACACGCTCATGTGCCAAGCCGTTGTGCTAGGCCATGTAACAGCCTGACTTACGACCCTTTTGAAAGCTATAGGGGCACACACGGCCATGTCACCTAACCGTGTGTCACACACAGCCGAGACACACGCTCGTGTCTCTGCCCGTGTGGATGAAAATAGGCCATTTTACAAGCCACATTTCTCACCCAATTTAGCATCCACTTACACTCAACATTGTGCATATAATCAAACCATCATAATGTACAAAAACCATGCATTTTCTAGCCTTATACAATTGGTATGCACACATACAACCAATATGCCCTTAGGCACCTCAAATGACAGTTCATAAATATTTTCAAATATGAACACAATTGGATCATTTATTCAACAAGGGCTTGACCAAAAATATACCATAATTTGCCACTTGATTTACTCATTAAGACATACCAAAATGTACCATATATGGCATACAAAAACTTGCTCAAAATGGTCATATAATTTACATGTAACTGGTGCACTAAAACATCATATAATCCATTCATACAAGCACCAATTCACAACAATTCAAGGCTTACACAAAGTACATATTCAAACCACCATTTTATCTTCTATGATTTTACCATATTAAACCATACCTCAAACATATAAGGCAACCTATATGCACATCAAAATATACCATTTCACGAACACAAGGCAAAAATGCAAACCAACCAAATGGTAACTTCCACAACCAAATCAGATAGGCTAACATTAGCCATTTACATGCCATTATAACCAAAATTAAACATCTGCAAGTACAGAAGAGCCGATAGATAGTGTGATAGATCTTCGACGACTTTCCAACCCCAACGAGCTTTTGATAACTACGAAACATAGAAAAATAAACACAAAGTCAGCATTTCATGCTTAGTAATTTTGGAACACATATAGTCTAATCTTGCCAATACAATATACAATCATAAAAAATGTATAGCCCAATCCAACATGAGAATAACTAGCTCAAAAGCTTATATATGTACATTAATACTCTTAAATTTTCACAAGGTACACATTATCTACCTTTCATCAAACCAATGTAATTTACATTGAAAGCTCTTACTGAAGCTTACACGAGATAATAATACGATGGTTGACACATCCCTTTTTGTAATTCGATAATCGAAGTTATCCCTTTTCATAATTCGACAGCCGAAGCTATCCCTTTTCATAATTTGATGGTCGTCACCATCCCTTTTCATTGTTTCATGGTTGTCACCATCCCTTTTCATAATTTGATAGCCGAAGCCATCCCTTTTCATAGATTGATAGCCGAAGCCATCCCTTTTCATAGTACGATAGCTGAAGCCATCCATTTTCATAATTTTATGGTCGTCACCATCCCTTTTCATAACTGATAGCCGAAGTTATCCCTTTTCATTCGTTGATGATCATCGTTACGTCATTGAATTTTTCCATCAACATACAATTTAATATTATGCAATAATAGCATTTAAATCATAATTGAAAACTCTATTTTAACGTACGAACTAACCTCAACAATATACGTAGAAAATGAAGTCGACTAATCCGAAACTTTTTCTTTGCCTCGATCTAGGGTCGTACTGGTTTATCTTGATCTAAATGAATAAATTCAGCTCAAAGCAATATCATTCTATTCAATTCAATTTAATTCAAATTCCTATTTTAGCAAAATGACAATTTTGCCCCTATACTTTTGATTTATTTATAATTTAGTCATTAGGCTCGTAAAATGAAATTCATGTAAATTGATTAATAAGTTAATATATTATAAAACATAAAATTAAAAGCCATAAGTGTTCATCTTTTTGGTTGAACAAATATAAAAAATAAAGCAAGAAAAACAAATCCTTTAAGGGTTAGGTGAAAGATTAGATTGATTAAGGTAAGTAACTAGCTCGATTTTTGATAATTTTTACGTTTTTGAGATGTTGCAATGTAATGTACAAAGCCAATGCTTGAATTTCTTATTTTGATGAATATTTTGAGTTATGCCATTGATGAATACTTGAGCGTTGTGTTTTGTATTGGAATTTTTGATGATTTTGAGTAATTAGCGTTAAATTACAAAAATAATAAATTGAGGGACTAAAATATGAAAAAAATGAAATGTATGGACTTGTATGAGCATGGGTAACATTCGACCTAAGCATGTTGTGTGCAAATTTTGCATGTTTTGTATTTTGTGTAATTTGGACTAAATTGTAAAAAGTGTTAAATGTTAGGGGTAAAATGGTAATTTTCACATTTATGTGTTTCTGGGCTAAATTGAATGAAATTATGTTTGAATAAGTTTGATTTGAATATTTTTAGATCAAGAACCAAAGAGATCAGATTTGGATCAAGGGAAACCAAAATTGTCGAATAGTCGTCCCGAATTAATTATCGTTGTCCGAGGTAAGTTTATAGGCAAATAAATGTTGTAAATTTCAATATATGTATATTATAAATGCTAAATTGAATTATTATACTTGTTTGACAATGTGCTAAAATGATATATGTTTAAGAGTAATGGTTACGAGTTCGATTCGATCGAGTTACGACATCCGAAAGCCCTGTATGAGCCTTAAGAATAGATAGGATATATATGTCATGACATAGGATTCTGATATGTGATGTGCAAGTAAGACAATGGCATATATATATGTGTGCGAGTAAGACCACTTTTAATATGTTGGTATCGATATGTGATTCCGATATATGTGTGCGAATAAGACCACGTCTAGTACATTGGCATCGATATGTGATTACATGTAAGACCACGTCTGGGACATTGGCATTGTACAAAATGTGTGATTATCCAAGCATCCAATTCAGTTCCGAATGGTTCAATAGACAATGATAAGTTGTGATCGAATGTGTAATCGAGCTAAAGTGATCAAGTATGTGATAATTAATTTCCTATTTGAAATTAAGGTAAGTTGGCTATTTGGTATGTGATACAAATTGAATATGATACAAGTGAATATATGTGATTTTAGAAGTGAAAATTTAATTATGTTATTATCTATATGTGCATTCGTCCAATTTGAATTTGTGGCATAATATTATCTATATGTGCATTCGGCTAATTTGAATTTGTGGCATAATTATATGTTTGATAAATGTAATGGCAAGTTTGAAATTGTATTTGAACATAATAGCAAAATTTGATTTTGTTGTATTGAATTATAAATGTCATTGATTTGTTATTTGCTTATAACTTACTAAGCTATGATAGCTTACTCTGTGTGTGTATGTTTGCCTCTATTTTATAGATTTTTGGAGTCAAGTTACAAGCTCGGGGATTGTCAGCGAAGTTTATCACACTATCGACTATTTTCGGTACTTTATAAGTTGAATTTCGAACCTATGGCATGTGTAGGCTATATTATATTTGGATATGTTGATTTTGGTATGAGTATATATATAAGCCATGCGAAAATGGATTGTTTATTTATTTAAGTTCGATTTCAAGGTTTGATTAAATTATGGTTATGTTTGGTTGTGGTTTTGGTGATTCGGCTATAGTTTATACATAGATAAATATATGTGAACTTGGTTGATATGCTTTGTTAAGGTTTTGTTATGTGGGTTGATATTAAGGTAAATTCGGTTATGGCATATAGAGGAAGTGAAGTTGATATGTTTATTAATATTGAGGTGTAGTAAGTTTGATTATGGATGAGTTTATTTTGGCAAAAAGGTTAAAGATATATGTGTATTTGATGAATGTATGTTTGGCTATGCTATTTGACTATCTATGTTTGGTTTATGATGGCTAGAATGGATATGTTTTAACTATTATATGGAAGTCATATTAAATGACCGAATATATATATAAATTGATTTAGTTGTGTATATGAAATTTTGGCATGATTTATAGCATATGGAATTGACATGTTTTGATTTGGTTAAATTATATGAAAAATTATTAATCGTAGTCGAGTGAGCAATGTATGAATTGATTATGTTGCAAGTGAAATTTGGTCATTTAGATATGATAATATGTATTTGTAAAATTTTGCTTTGTTAACCATGAGGTATATTTCAACTTAGGCTAATATGCGCATGTAAGAATGCTGATAAATGAATGTATTGTTGTAAGTTGAGTACATGAAAATGAATTATGATTAATGTTTATATTAAGTGCTCAAATGCCATGTTATTTAATTAATATGTTCAGCTAATAGAAATATAAAGTATATGCGATATGATATGTTTTATGTTAATGAGATTAGTAAAATAATTAAATAAATATTATTGATATGTTTAATTTCTAAAGTATGATTAGTATATGTGTTATAAGTGGTAAAAATCATGTTGGTTTTTGTTTGGTTAAGTAATGCAAATCTGTAAATAATGAAAGTTGAAAACTATATGGTTTAAATTAATATGGTCTTATGTGCATAGTGATAAACCATAATTTATACATATTTTTATCCCATGCTTAGCACATGGTTGGATGATTTCTCCTTAGATTTGGTGAATTTGATGCTCCTAATCCTTTAATTTCATGTTTTATACTTAGGTGAGCATAGGAGAGTAAAAAGAATGAGAAACAGGCCAAAAATGGAGAAAATGGACCAACATGTGAAATCAACACGGCTTGGACTTCCTTACACAGGTAGACCACACGCCTTGTCTATTTAACAGCCTTGAACACGGAATGAGAAATCGAACACGGACGTGTCACACGGGCGTGTCCCTGTCGAGCCCAAGTTTAGTCCTATTCGAAAAAGGCCACTTTCGAGGGCTTTTATTCATTCTAAAGCCTATTTAAACACAGGAGAGGAGGATTACAGGGGACACATAGAGTAGGAGCCAAGGAATTACTCGAAGAAAGCTGATTGATCCATCTGAGAAGCCAGATTCACCTTCAAGACTGAAGATCTCCGTTCAATTCCCTTCAAGAGTTTTTGGGTTTTCTTTTTGTTTTGTTATCATTATTCTTTTGAGATGTTTTCTTTCATAAATATGAACTAAACCCCTTAAATACCTAAGGGGAATGAAACCTAAGAAGGATCTTGTTATTACTTTCTGAATTGTATGATAAATATTTGACTTGTTCTTAATTAAGAGTTCTTAATTCTTGCTTTAATATTCCAGGATATTGATTCAAGTATTGATGTGCTTATTCAGAGGAGCAAAAGTCCCTGTCTAAGAGTAGATCTAACATAATTAAGCAAAGTTGATTGCACGCCTAGAGATAGGGTGACAAGATTTTGCCGGATTAGGGTGAAACCTAATAAGGGAATCCATAGATCGAGTTAATGCAACACTAGGGGGTTAATTAGAAAGAGATTTTAATCAATCAACCTAAGGTTAGACATTGTTAGTCTCGAGAGAGATAATAATATAAATTAGGGTTTTCTACTGATCAAGTCAAGTGAATAAATCGTCTGATTCAGAGTTAATAACAAGTGAAGTCTAGGTGGATTTTTCCCTTAGGTATTGTCCAAATCATTCAGTTTTCCCAAATGTTATTTCCCTAATTTACTTCCTCTGCATTCTTTGTTTAGTAATTAGTTTAGATAAAACAAACCCTTTATTTTCAGGCTAGATAATAAAAAGAAAGTTTATACTAGTACTTTTAGTTCCTTTGGGTTCGACATCCCGGTCTTGCCATAAGCTATACTACTGCTCGATAAGGTGCGTTTGCCTTTATCGTGATAATAGTTACTTTTCGAGAACAGACATTCATAAATTATAAAACTTATCACGATTCACATCACACCAAGTTTTTGGCGCCGTTTTCAGGGAACTAAGATATTAGGAACACTCGATTTTTATTACTTTAGCCATTTTACTTTTATTGCAATTTAAAATTTTTTTTCTTTTCTAATTTTTCGTTTATTTGCTTCTGGTAGGTTTTTATAGTGTATGACTAGAAGAAACCCATCAGGACTATTACTTTTTGACAGTGAGATTGATCGCACAGCTCGCAGAAACCAAAGAGAAATAAGGAGAAGCCTGAGATACATAGAGGAAGAGCAGGAGGACGATATTTCCACCACAACCGAGGAGATGGCTGAAAATCAGGAAAACCCGCTACCTCCTGCAATAGTTGCTGATCTAGTAAATTAGAATCTTGCTCCACGCACTATGTATGATTATGCTAAACCTACTCTAACAGGAATTGAGTTAAGTATAGTTAGGTCTACTGTTGCTGCAAATAATTTTGAACTGAAACCTAACACAATCCTAATGATCCAACAGTTTGTTCAGTTTGATGGTTTGCAGGACGAGGACCCAAACGCTCATTTGGCGAATTTCCTAGAGTTTTACGACACTTTTAAAAACAATGGCATTTCTAATGATGCCATTCGCCTTTGGTTGTTTCCCTTTTCATTGAAGAACAAAGGTAAACAGTGGTTGAACTCATTACCACGAGGGTCAATCACTACTTGGGAACAAATGACCGAAAAAATTTTACTTAAATATTTTTCACCGGCTAAAATGGCTAAATTGAAAAATGATATCTCTTCTTTTGTGTAGATGGATCTAGAGACACTCTATGATGCATAGGAGAGATACAAGGACCAATTGAGAAGGTGCCCTCACCATGGGTTACCTTTATGGTTGCAGGTTCAAATGTTTTACAATAGCTTGAACCCCTCAACAAGGCAACTTATCGACGCAACTGCTTGTAACGCCCCCACACTCGAAACCATCACCGGAGTCGAGCTTGAGGGGTTACCGAACATAATTTATCAAATTAAGAACTTCAAATTACTTGTTTCTACATTCACAGCTTTCTAGCTACCCGCGTAACAATTACAAGAAAAATCATATCTCCAGTTACGAAACTCAAAATCAAGATCCGTAAATTTTCCCTAAATTTATACTCATATATATATTTACTAATATTTTTCTATAATTTTTGGTTGGGCCAATTAGTACAGTTTATTAGTTAAAGTCTCCCCTATTTCAGGATTCGACTGCTCTGACCTCTATGTATTACGAATCAGATATCTCTCTATACAGAATTTAAATGACTATGAGGTTTGTTTCTATTAAAACTAGACTCAACAATGAATCTTTACATATAAATAATGACTTCTAAGTATTTTCGTAAAATTTATTATGAATTTTTAAAGTCAGAATAGAGGATACAAAAATCACTCTGGCCCTATTTCACAAGGTTTCAAATATCTCATAAAGTATAATTTATATGCCTGTTTTTTTTAATCCATATGAAAATAGACTCATTAAGCTTCAATTTCATACTTGCTCATCATTTAATTCCATTTATACTATTTTTAGTGATTTTTCAAATTCATGTCATTGCTGCAGCAATATTCTATTTTAAGGCAAATTTCATCTTTTCATGAGTTGTTATGAACTAGATAACCTATTAAACTTCCATGATATCAAACATGATCTAAATTTAACCATCACCATGACTTATTAATATCAAACATTTTCTCAACCAATCATGGCCATATCATAAAATTATTTACACAAAATAAGTATATTGCTATACATGCCATACTTAAGTTTTACAAGCCATTTACCCAGATGAAAGTCCTTTGGATAGTGTGATCGAACCTTCGACCCGTCCCGATTCCCGAGCTGGCTTGTTCAAAACTACAGTAAATAAAGAGGAAGGAGTAAGCATAAATGCTTAGTAAGTTCATATGTAAATAACAAGTAACATAACAATACAAATATACCAAACAACTTTAGCATGGTATCACCAAAACATATATCACATTTCTAAACATCATTCATCATCTTACCACCTTATCGTTGTTGTATCTATTTTCAACCCGAGGGTTAAGAACATACCTGTCCAAAGTGTCCATTTCACAACACTTACCAAAACGTCGCTTGCATCTTAAGTGTTCTTCCATTTCACTAGAAATTTCACCCGTTGAACACATCGGAAACAACTCGGATACATAGATAATTTGCACATAAGTGCCTCATATGTAATCAAGAAATCATGTAACCCGCCCCTAAGTGAACTCGGACTCAACTCAACGAGCTCGGGCGTTCGCATCCATACGGGAACTTGGACTCAGCTCAACGAGTTCGGATGCCTAGTTACATTTCACGAACTCGGACTCAACTCAACGAGTTCGGATGCTCAACCATCCTAGTGACATGTCACTTGTATCCTAATCTATTCCTAAGGTTCAAACGGGCTTTTTCTCTCGATCTCACATTTGCCGTCTTCCATGGAATATCGGAACCGATACTCGGTAGCAATTCATATTTATCAAGTAGTAAACATAATTTGCATATTACTCAATATTAACCACAAAGCATAATATTTCACGATTAAAAATCAGCATATCATATAATTAACATTAATAACTTAAAAATAACATTTATGCTACATTATTTACACATGAACTTACCTTGGTACCAAAATATAAAGATTTTGCAATTTAGTCCACAATCTTTTCTTTTCCTCGATCACGACTTGAATCTCGTTTTTCTTAATCTATAATACCAAATTAATCTTATTTAGTACATACATTTAACAAAAAAGCATTTAATACAAACTTTAAAAAAATTACACTTTTGCCCCTAGGCTCAGGAATTAAACTTTATTCCTTATTCCTATGTTTTATAACATGCTGATCACTTTTCCCTTCTATGGCAACATCAAATTCTCTCTCTAACATATACTTGTGACTATTAGGTATTTTTGCTGATTAAGCCCTTTTACTCGTTTTCACTAAAAACCGAGTAGCACAAGTTGTCTAACATAATTTAAAACCCCATATTCTATCATAAAACATCAAAATACACAAATTTCACCTATGGGTATTTTTCCAAATATAAACCCTAGGTTGAATTATTGCTAGCATAAGCTTAATCGAGCTACCGGGATTCCAAAAACGTAAAGAACATTAAAAACGGGGCTTGGAATCACTTACTATGGAGCTTGGAAGCTTGAAACAAACCCTGGCTATGGAGAACCCTTGAAATTTCGTCCTAATGAAGAAGATGGACAAAAATTGGCTTTTAATTTTGTTTTTAATTCATTTTAATAACTAAATGACCAAAATGCCCTTACTACTAAACTTTCCAAAAATTCCATCCATGTCCAATTTTTGTCCATAGACTTAGAAATTGGTCAAATATCTATTTAAGACCTCCTAATTAATATTTCAATGCAATTTCATACTAAAAACTTCTAGAATGCAAATTTTGCAACTTATTCGATTTAGTTCCTACTTTCAATTTAAGCACTTTAGGCATAGAATTTCATCACGAAATTTTCACACAATCATGCAATCATATCATATTCATCAAAATAATTATAAAATAATTATTTTTATCTCGGATTTGTGGTCACGAAACCACTATTCTGATTAAGCCCTAATTCAGGATATTACAACTCTCCCCCCTTTTAAGGATTTTCGTCCTCGAAAATCTTACCGATAAACAGGTGTGGGTATTGGTTTTTCATAGGTTCTTCAGGTTCCCATGTAGTCTCTTCTACCCCATGCTTTTGCCACAACACCTTTACAAGTGCAACACTTTTATTTCTTAGTTGTTTGACTTTTCGAGCTAAAATCTTAATCGGTTCTTCTTCATAAGTCATATCCGGTTGCAGTTCAATTTCTATCGGTGAAATTATATGTGAAGGATTCGAACGATACCGACGTAACATAGATACGTGAAACACATCATGAATCTTCTCTAATTCGGGTGGTAACGCTAGCTGATATGCTACCGATCCAACTTTTTCAATTATTTCATACGGTCCAATAAAACGTGGACTTAACTTGCCCTTTCGTCCAAATCTAAGGACTTTCTTCCATGGAGACACTTTCAAAAATACCTTATCACCAACTTGAAACTCCATTTCCTTTCGTTTCAAATCCGCATAAGATTTCTTTCTATCTGAAACAGCTTTCAAACAATCTCGAATCACTTTCACCTTTTCTTCGGTTTCTTTTATTAAATCAACTCCATAAATCTGATTTTCCTTGAGTTCAGTCCAATACAATGGCGTCCGACATTTACGACCATATAATGCTTCATAAGGTGCCATCTTCAAACTTGTCTGATAACTATTATTATAAGCAAATTCTACCAACGGTAAATACTTTTCCCAACTACCTTGAAATTCCAATACACAACATCTGAGCATGTCTTCAAGAATCTGAATTACTTTCTCTGATTGTCCATCAATTTGTGGATGAAAGGCAGTGCTGAAATTTAACTTTGTACCTAATGCTTCTTGCAACTTTTGCCAAAACCGTGAGGTAAACCTCGGATCTCTATCCGAAATGATTGACAAAGGTATCCCATGAAGTCTAACAATCTCTCGGATATACAATTATTAAGAGAATAATCTGTACGTACCGGAATAAAATGAGCCGATTTAGTCAGTCTGTCAACTATTGCCCAGATGACATTTTTCTTCCCTGGAGTTAACGGCAACCCTGATATAAAATCCATAGTAATCCGATCCCATTCCCATTCAAGAACCATAATAGGCTGGAGTAATCCCGAAGGTACTTGGTGCTCAACTTTCACTTGTTGACAAACTAAGCACTTTGATACAAACTCGGAAATATCTCTTTTTATTCCACTCCACCAGTACATTTTCTTTAAGTCATTATACATCTTCGTACTGCCCGGATGAACCGCTAAACAACCATTATGTGCTTCATGCAAAATCTTTTGAATCAACTCATCATTTCTCGGTACACAAATCTAATTTTTAAACATTAAACAACCATCAGAACCGATTCTGAAATCTGATCTCGTATCAGCTTCACACTGTTTTCTTTTGGCTAGCAAATCTTGATCATTTTTTTTGAGCTTCAGAAATCTCCTGTAAAAACATCGGTCTTGCTCTTAACTCTGCTAGAATCGAACCGTCATCTGAAATTTTCAACTGAGTGTTCATAACTCTCAAAGCAAACAACAACTTTCTGCTTAAAGCAACGGCAACCACATTCGCTTTTCCTGGATGATAATTGATAACAAGCTCGTAATCTTTCAATAACTCCAACCATCTTCGCTGTCTCAAATTCAAGTCTTTTTGTGACATCAAGTATTTAAAACTTTTGTGATCGGTATATACTCGGCACTTTTCACCATACAAATAATGTCGCCAAATCTTCAAAGCAAATACCACCGCAGCCAATTCCAAATCATGAGTAGGATAATTCTTCTCATGAGATTTTAACTGTCTCGAAGCATAAGCCACCACTTTTCCTTCTTGCATGAGTACACACCCAAAACCATTTAGAGAAGCATCACTATACACCACAAATTCTTTACCTGATTCGGGTTGTATCAACACTGGTGCTTCAGTTAATAACTTTTTCAATTCTTCGAAACTCTGTTGAAATTCTTCCGTCCATTCAAATTTAACATCCTTTCGGAGTAGTCTAGTCATAGGAGCAGCAATTATAGAAAATCCATTTACAAACCGCCGATAATACCCAGCTAGCCCCAAGAAACTCCTAACTTCAGTTACATTTTTCGGTGGTTTCCAATCAACAATGGCTGAAATTTTACTAGGATCAACCCGTATACCATCACCTGAAACAATATGACCCAAAAATCCAACTTCCCGGAGCCAAAATTCACTTTTACTAAACTTAGCATACAGCTGCTTATCTCTCAAAGTTTGCAAAACTATCCTCAAATGCTCAGCATGCTCTGTCTCATCTTTTGAATAAATTAAAATATCATCTATAAACACCACAACAAATCTGTCCAAGTATGGTCGAAATATGTGACTCATTAAGTCCATAAACACAGCAGGAGCATTTGTCAACCCGAATGGCATAACTAAAAATTCATAATGACCGTACCTTATTCTAAAAGCAGTTTTAGGCACATCTGACTCTTTCACTCGCAGCTGATAATACCTAGATCTCAAGTCAATCTTTGAAAACCATGTCGCTCCTTTTAGCTGATCAAACAAATCATCAATTCTCGGCAATGGATACTTGTTTTTGATTGTCACCTTTTTTAACTGCCGATAATCAACACATAATCTCATAGAACCATCCTTCTTTTTCACAAATAACACAAGAGCACCCCAAGGTGAAAAACTCGGTCTCACAAAGCCTTTATCAGTCAACTCTTGCAACTGCGACTTTAATTCTTTCAACTCTGTTGGTGCCATTCTATATGAAGCAATCGAGATCGGAGCTGTTCCCGGTATTAAATCAATACCAAATTCTACTTCCCTGACTGGAGGCAAACCTGACAATTCTTCTGGAAATACATCCGCAAATTCACACACAACCGGCACTGATTCAACTTTCTTTTCAACTTCTTTTGTATTAATTACATAGCCAAATAAGCTTCATAACCCTTTCTCAATTATCTTTGAGCCGACATCGAAGAAATCATACTAGATAATGCCTCTGATTTGTCTGGCTCAACCCGCAGAATTTCACCACTTTCACACTTTAATTCTATAACTTTTATTTTGCAATTTATTATAGCATCATGCAATGTCAACCAATCCATACCCAAAATAACATCAAATTCATCAAACGGCAACAATATCAAGTTGGCCGGAAAATAATGACCCCGAATCATTAAAGGGCATTTCTTGCTTACTTTATCAACTATCACGCATTTGCTTAACGGGTTCGACACTCTAATCATAAATTCTGTGTTCTCAACAGGTATATTCATACTAGACACCAGTTTAATGCATACGTATGAATGAGTAGAACCAGGATCAATCAAAGCAATAACATTAATATCATAAAGAGAAAATGTACCGGTAATCACATCGGGTGAGGAAGCATCTTCACGCGCTTTAATAGCATAAGTTCTAGCCGGAGCTCTTCCCTCAGATCTAATTGCTGCATCTCTGGCTACATTCTTATTGCTTGTTTCACTTCCAGCTTTTCTCGGATACCTTCCCCTTGAGTTTGCACCACTAGCTTTTACATTCTGAAATTTTTCTTTCTCAGCTCTCTCTGGGCAGTCTCTAATAAGATGATCCAGAGAACCACATCAAAAACATTCATTTTCTCTACACGAACCAAAATGATTTCTACCACACCGCTGGCACTCGGGTTTAACAAATCTCGTATTTCCCACACTAGCCGCAGAAGTAGTCTGAGATTTAGGACCCACATTTTGCTTCTTAAAATTTCCATATGATTGCCCAGCTGAAACTTGGGAACGAGGATTCATATTTCTTGACTTTCCGGTTTGCTGTGAAGGTGCATTACTCATTGGTCTTTTCTTCCAATTTCGTGTTTCAGATTCTACCTTTTTCTTTTCCTTCAGTAATTCTTCAGCCTTGCAAGCTCGATCGACAAGTACCACCATTTCTTTTAGTTCAAGGATCCCAACAAATACCTTAATGTCTTCGTTAAGCCCGTCTTCAAATCGTCGACACATCTTGGCTTCTGTAGGAACATATTCCCTGGCATACTTACTCAATCGAACAAACTTTCTTTCATATTCTAAGACTGTCATATTACCTTGCTTCAACTCAAGAAACTCTTTACATTTCTGATCAATAAAACTTTCACTAATATATTTCTTCCGAAACTCTTCTTGAAAGAATTCCCAGGTTACCCTCTCTTTCGGTACCACCGAAATCAAAGTCTTCCACCAATTATAGGCTGAATCTCTCAACAAAGATGTAGCACATTTCAAACATTCTTCAGGTGTACAAGATAATTCATCAAATACCCGGATAGAATTTTCAAGCCAGAAGTTTGCTTTCTCTACATCATCATCAATATTTGCTCTAAATTCTTCAGCCCCTTGTTTACGAATTCTATTAACGGGGGTTCTGTGAAATTTTATCATATCCACTCCCTAAGGCATCGGAGGCATAGGTTGAGGAATTGGGGGAGGTGGGGGAGGTCATACATTTAGGTTCGTACGAATGAACTCAGTGTACCATGCACTCATCATTTGGAGAAAGGCTTCTCGATCCCTTTCTCCTCCTCCCTGACCAACAGTAGGGGGTGGGTTTTCAGTCGGCGCTGCCCCTTAAGCTGGAGCTGGCGCATTACTCTGTACTTCATCTGCCATAGCTAGATCGGGATCCATTTACTATATAAAAATCATTTAAAAAGGTCAGAAGTCGTCACACTATCACAATTCATACATATGGCATGTATAGCAAAATCCATACATACAACACGTAGTCCGAGAACCGACTAAACTTGCTCTGATACCACCAAATTAACTCCCCCACGCCCAAAACCATCGCCGGAGTCGAGCTTGAGGGGTTACCGAACATAATTTATCAAATTAAGAACTTCAAATTATTTGTTTCTACGTTCACAGCTTTCTAGCTACCCGCATCACAGTTACAAGAAAAATCATATATCCAGTTACGAAACTCAAAATCAAGATCCGTAAATTTTCCATAAATTTAGACTCATATATATATTTACCAATTTTTTTATATAATTTTTGGTTTGGCCAATTAGTACAGTTTATTAGTTAAAGTCTCCCCTGTTTCAGGGTTTAACTACTCTGACCTCTGTGTATTACGAATCAGATATCTCTCTATACAGAATTTAAATGACTACGAGGTTTGTTTCTATTAAAACTAGACTCAACAAGGAATCGTTACATATAAATAATGACTTCTAATTATTTTTGTAAAATTTATTATGAATTTTTAAAGTCAGAATAGAGGATCCAAAAATCACTCTGGCCCTGTTTCACAAGGTTTCAAATATCTCATAAAGTATAATTTATATGCCTGTTTTTTTTAATCCATATGAAAATAGACTCATTAAGCTTCAATTTCATAACTTTCTCATCATCTAATTCCATTTATACTATTTTTAGTGATTTTTCAAATTCATGTCATTGCTGCAGCAATATTCTGTTTTAAGGCAAATTTCATCTTTTCATGAGTTGTTATGAACTAGATAACCTATTAAACTTCCATGATGTCAAACATGATCTAAATTTAACCATCACCATGACTTATCAATATCAAACATTTTCTCAACCAATTATGGCCATATCATAAAATTATTTACACAAAATAAGTATATTGCTATACATGCCATACTTAAGTTTTACAAGCCATTTACCCAGATGAAAGTCCTTTGGATAGTGTGATCGAACCTTCGACCCGTCCCGATTCCCGAGTTGGCTTGTTCAAAACTACAGTAAATAAAGAGGAAGGAGTAAGCATAAATGCTTAGTAAGTTCATATGTAAATAACAAGTAACATAACAATACAAATATACCAAACAACTTTAGCATGGTATCACCAAAACATATATCACATTTCTAAACATCATTCATCATCTTACCACCTTATCGTTGTTGTATCTATTTTCAACCCGAGGGTTAAGAACATACCTGTCCAAAGTGTCCATTTCACAACACTTACCAAAATGTCGCTTGCATCTTAAGTGTTCTTCCATTTCACTAGAAATTTCACCCGTTGAACACATCGGAATACAACTCGGATACACGGATAATTTGCACATAAGTGCCTCATATGTAATCAAGAAATCATGTAACCCGCCCCTAAGTGAACTCAGACTCAACTCAACGAGCTCGGGCATTCGTATCCATAAGTGAACTCGGACTCAGCTCAACGAGTTCGGATGCCTAGTTACATTTCACGAAGTCGGACTCAACTCAACGAGTTCGGATGCTCAACCATCCTAGTGACATGTCACTTGTATCCTAATCTATTCCTAAGGTTCAAACGGGCTTTTTCCCTCGATCTCACATTTTTCGTCTTCCATGGAATATCAGAACCGATACTCGGTAGCAATTCATATTTATCAAGTAGTAAACATAATTTGCATATTACTCAATATTAACCACAAAGCATAATATTTCACGATTAAAAATCATCATATCATATAATTAACATTAATAACTTAAAAATAACATTTATGCTACATTATTTACACATGAACTTACCTTGGTACCAAAATATAAAGATTTTGCAATTTAGTCCACAATCTTTTCTTTTCCTCGATCACGACTTGAATCTCGTTTTTCTTGATCTATAATACCAAATTAATCTTATTTAATACATACATTTATCAAAATAGCATTTAATACGAACTTTAAAAAAATTTACACTTGCCCCTAAACTTTTGCATAATTACACTTTTGCCCCTAGGCTCGAGAATTAAACTTTATTCCTTATTCTTATGTTTTATAACATGCTGATCACTTTTCCCTTCTATGGCAACATCAAATTCTCTCTCTAACATATACTTGTGACTATTAGGTATTTTTGCCGATTAAGCCCTTTTACTCGTTTTCACTAAAAATCGAGTAGCACAAGTTGTCTAACATAATTTAAAACCCCATATTCTATCATAAAACATCAAAATACACAAATTTCACCTATGGGTATTTTTCCAAATATAAACCCTAGGTTGAATCATTGCTAACATAAGCTTAATCGAGCTACCGGGATTCTAAAAACGTAAAGAACATTAAAAACGGGGCTTGGAATCACTTACTATGGAGCTTGGAAGCTTGAAACAAACCCTAGCTATAGAGAACCCTTGAAATTTCGGCCTAATGAAGAAGATGGACAAAAATTGGCTTTTAATTTTGTTTTTAATTCATTTTAATAACTAAATGACCAAAATGCCCTTACAAACTTTCCAAAAATTCCATCCATCTCCAATTTTTGTCCATAGACTTAGAAATTGGTCAAATTGCTATTTAAGACCTCCTAATTAATATTTCAATGCAATTTCATACTAAAAACTTCTAGAATGCAAATTTTGCAACTTATTTGATTTAGTCCCTACTTTTAATTTAAGCACTCTAGGCATAGAATTTCATCACGAAATTTTCACACAATCATGCAATCATATCATATTCATCAAAATAATTATAAAATAATTATTTTTATCTCGGATTTGTGGTCACAAACCACTATTCCGATTAAGCCCTAATTCAGGATATTACACTGCTGGTGGAACTATCAAGAACAAAACACCTAAAGTGGCTGACCAATTTATTGAAGAGATGTCATTGAATAACTATTAGTGGCAAGTCATGAGAACAAAGCCGACGAAAGCTGCCAGTGTTTTCAACCTCAATGCTGTTACTATGCTATCTAACCAGGTACAACTCTTAAATAAAAAGATTGACGGTTTGTGTCGTTCTACTCAGGTACATCCAGTGATGAGGTGCAATTCAAATAGGGGAGGAGCATACATAGAATATCAACCCTTCAACCCTAGCACCGAGGAGGAACAAGTTCAATATAGTAGGTTGGAGGAACCATCCCAACTTCTCGTGGGGTGGCAAGGGAATCAAAGGCCATAACATCCTCGGGGTTTTCAACAACCACCTTACCAATAAGAGAAGATGCCGAGCCGTGAGGAGATGCTAACAAAGTTTATCTCGGTGTCAAAAACTCACTTTCAGAATACTAAAACAACACTTAAGAATCAACAAGTGTCAATCCAAGGGCTCAAAACTCAGATAGGCCAACTCGCCAAATTAATTTCTGAACGACCACAAGGTAGCTCGCTGAGTAACACTGAATCTAACCCAAGGGAATAGCTCAATGCAATTACCATTCAAGATGAGGAAGGGTTAGTTGAACCTGAACCAGAACCAAGGCAATGAAATTGTGGTAAGTAAAAGCAAAGGTGAGGTAGACCACAGTGAACAAACACCGGTAAGTAAAGAGTACAAACCATGTGTGCCATACCCCAATGCGACAAGGAAAGACCACACAGACGAACAATTCAGTAAATTCTTCAAATTATTAAAAAAATTACATATTAACTTACCGTTTATGAAAGCTCTTTCGCAGATGCCAAACGCAGTCAAATTCTTAAAGGAGCTTTTAACAAACAAACGGAAGTTGGATGAGGCATCTCATGTGGAGTTAAATGTAGTTTGCTCAGCCATACTACAGAATAAGTTGGCCAACAAATTAAAATACCCAGGGAGTTTTACGATTCCTTGTTTAATTGGTAGCTTAGATGTTAATAATGTTTTGGCTGATTTAGGGGCTAGTATCAATGTCATGCCTTATAAAATGTTTAAACAACTAGGTCTTGGGAAACCCAAACAAACTAGGATGAGCATTCCGTTAGCAAACAAAACAATAAGATTTCCTAGGGGTATTATTGAAGATGTACTCGTTAAAGGCACATAGAAAAGGATAGTGATGTGCCTTTAATTTTAGGAAGGCACTTTTTAGCAACTACTAGAACTATAATTAATGTTGGTACAGGTGAACTCACACTTCGTGTGGGTAAGGAAACAATCACTCTTCAAGCTCGTAATTCAAGTAACACATAAAAAATCGAGGGTGATTGTATAAATCGTACTACTAATACTGATCATGTGGTGAAACCTTCTTTGCAGGAAACACGTTCAAAGAACACACCTAAGCCATGTTCGAGTAACGACAAAAGGACCCATCTATGAAGAACGAAGGCTACAGGTTGAGGAACTAGATGAGTGGTGGACACAGAAACCAAGATCACACGATAAACCGAAACCACGCCATGAAGAGCTCAATATTTCACAAAATCAACTTAAGGTTCGAGACAAAGTACTATTAGACATAGTAGACCCTCGGATTGCCACTTCTGAACCTAATGGAGAAATCCCTCTTACGATACTTATCATTTTCCCATACGGCACAGTCAAGGTAATTCATCCCAAATTTGGTACGTTCAAGGTAAATAGTACTCGTCTAAAACCTTATTTTGATAAAATCGATAGTAGGGATGAAGAGTGTAAACTCTTTGCACCACCATGACCACGCAATAGAGAGATAAGTTGAGCTTAGACTATAAATAAGTGCTTCTCGGGAGGTAACCCGAGCACTAACGGTGTTAAATTATTTAAATTTTAGTTTTTCACATTTAAATCCACTAACTGAGACACTAAACACAGGTTTTCCAGAACCACACGGCCAGGCCCACGGGCGTGCCTTAGGTCATGCCCATACCACGGAAGGCAACACGACCGTGTGAAAATAGGGCAAAATTTTTCCCCAACACGGGAGTCGATAAGTTGCCACAGCCGTGTGACATGGTTGTGGGTGAATCTGTCAAAACAACATGGGCGTGCGGCATGCCGGTGCTCACTATCTGTGGTCAAGACTGACAAAACAACACGGGTGTGGACATACATACACGGGCGTGGGAGAAGTGAATGAAGCAGAACACGACCGTGCTACACGGCCGTGTGCATCAACATACCCAAAGAACACCGGCATGGGCCGAATTTCAGATGTGCCCAAATTTGAAATTCACGATACACACGAGCGTGCCCCACATCCGTGTGCCCCAATATCTATATAAACCCCTAACTATTCATCATCCCCTTCCCCAAAAACTCTAAACCCTAGCCGCCGCAACCCCTCCCCCATCGTCGACCGGCCATCCTAGCTTTCTTTTATCCTTCATTTTCTCTCGTCTCTCTCTCCCTCCTCCCCTCTTCTCACCCTTGTGCACCACACGACACACTGCCCATGCCCGTGGCAGACCTCAACCGCTTCCCACCATCACACTGTCGCTCCTCCGGCCATTATTCCTCCACTAACGATTTTCTCTTCTCTATTACTTTCTTTGGATGCTTACTAACATGATAATCCTAATTTTTATCCTTTTATTGCTTTTGCTACTAATTTTTTATCATATCATCCTCATTTTTAGGATTTAGTTCACCATGCTTAGATACTTTCATTTAGTTCATTTTGAATTTAGTCCTGTTATTACTCTACCATGTACCATAAAATCTCTATCAAGTTTGATTGCTTTTTGTTGAGTCTTGTTAGCGTTAGTAGTTTTTGATTGCATTTGTTAGTTCAATTCATGGTTAACTCCTTTTTGATTTTGTTAATATATGTTATCTTTTACATTCATTAAGATTTAAGTTCCTCTTGCAGGTATATCATGTCGAATCCACGCGGCAAGAAAACTGCCGTCTCCACCTCGAAAAAGAGGAAAGGAGCAGCACCATCCTCTGGTCCTACCGTGGAGATCAGGCACCCATTCCTCTAATTCCCACCGGGACCACATGAGAAACTATTTCAGATATTACGGGCCTGACCCTTAGGTGCTGGCCGTTGCATTGACTGGGCCACACTTGAACAAATCCAACTGGCTGATGCGGTCCGAGCCCTTCTGACGAACGACCCATGGGGCTTTTTTTTTTAGATCATCGAGCTGACATACCTCCAGCTCACACTTGAACTCTGCTCGGCCTTCCACCTTCAAGTCGTCATGACACACTTCGGTGATCCTGGAACAGTCTAGTTTCGTCTCGGCAGTTTAGTTAGCCAATTGAGCATACCTGAGTTCGGCGTCGCTTTGGGGCTCTATACGGAGGAGTTCATCGACAGCGATGATTATGACACCCTCCATCGCCACATCCACTTGTCTCCCTCCAACTGTTGGAGAAACCTCGTTCCTGCTTCGGCCACCTACGACCCTAGTGCCTCCAAGGCATCGGCCCTCGCCCCATCCCTGAAGTACTTACACACCATCTTGGCCCATACTCTGACAGGGTGGTGAGAGAGCACCGGAGTCGTCAACACTCACGACGCCTACTTTTTATGGAGTATGGTGATAAGGCACGTCTTCGACCTTGCCTATTTCATTGCCCTCTCCATTCGCCATCAGACGGAGTGACATAAGAAGGGAGTCATATCCATCGGCCCTTATGTTACTTGCCTGGCGCGGTATTTCGGCCTCCTTAACACAGCGGCATAAGCATCTTCCCTCACCTTCATTGGTCAGATGTCCCCAGAGGGCATCTCGAGTATGCTACATATGAGGATGATTAAGCGACGACGTAGAGTTGACCCTCCCCAGTGCCCCCTGGTCCAGTCCACCGAGGAGGAGGACCTAGAGGACATTACTAATGATGTCTCTCCACAGCACGACGACCCACCATCTCAGCCACCGCCCATTCATCACCCGGTTCATGTGGCTGCTTAATACTCTGACATCTCTGAGTGTCTTTATCAACTTGAGCAGCATTGTTTTCAGCGCTTTGATCACATTGATGCTACTCTACATCAGATTTGTCAACACCTTCACATCTCATCGCCACCACCACCTCGCGAACCATCCGGCGATGACGATGTTTAAAGACTTTTTATTTCTTAATTTTATTTTCACTTTTATCTTTATTTATCGTCCTTAAGTACTTTTTATTTTATCTTTCTTTAATACTATTTCATTTTTAGGTTTTATAGTTTTTATTGAACAATTTATAGATTCGGCTATTTCATTACGAGTAATTATGCTTCTTTATATTTCCTAAAGAGTTCTTGATTTTATCACAGTTATAAAGAGCTCCAAAGCTTACCATCACTTAGGAACTTGAAACTCCACTAGAAAAGGTTCTCCATGACTGCCATGTTCCGCCCGACCACCACGATAACCTCTTCACTGGACACTGTGGTTGTGGAACCCGACCTCTACCACCACCAGAGTATCCTCCTCCAATCTTATCATTGCCTTGGCTGATTATTCTCCATACCTCCAATTCAAGGATTCCATTTAACATTTAGGAATTTTCACTTCTCTCCCTCTCTCTTCTGATATTATCTTTATATCACTATTATATATTTTTGTACATTGAGGACAATGTACATCTTAAGTGTGGGGGGATATTTATATCATTATCAGAAAAATCCCTAAATTTTGTCTTGCTCTCAAATAATCTTCTCATATGATTATTAGAATGAATTTCGATTAATTTATGATTTTTATTGATATGTCTTGAATTAAAACATAGGCATTCATGCATTGATTGTTTAAACTTTAAGGAATTAGAGAATCAATCATGATAAGTTGATTTATGAGATTTAAAAATTTTAGGTTGTTTCCCCAAGTTTAGGTATTATCTTATGTTGAAATTCAGAAGTTTAAACATCAAAAAGCCATAATTTTTGTGAGATCTTGAGACTTTAGAGCATATATTATTTCCTTCATGCTCACTTTTATTGTTGCTTTGAGTGTGTCAATATTGATATGTTATTCTAGAACTTGCTTGATTATACAGGTCAATACCACACCATTTGATTTGATATGTCAAGATGATAAAGGAACTTAGGTTTAACCCACTCACTCCATAAAAGCCTACCTTCATTACTAACCCTTAGTGAACTCCATTGAGCCTAACAACCCATTCATTAATATACCCTCAATATTAACCCATAACCCATTATTGTTGAAATCCCCTAAATTAATTTGATCCCTATTTTTGTCGAGATTTGATTTGAATAAATTACTTAGCTATGTTTTATCTTTGATATTTAGCCTATGTTATTTGACTTGTTCTTAAAAAAAATTAATTACAATGCATACATTTATATCAGTAGTATTCTTTGTTTTTGAGCTTAAATGTGTAAATCCATATTCTGAGAAGAAGCTCACTTGTATTCAATTGATGATTAGTTATTTTTCTAGTTAGGTAATTTTTCAATTCAATCTCGATTCTAACATTTTCTTTTAGCTTGTGATCACACCCCCTAACCAAAGCAACGTTACAACCCTCTAAAGACCTTTTGATTGTTGTTTCATCTCAATATATAGTGGTGGAGATTTCATTTTCATGCAAGCCTATGGTAATAACTTTTCATATTAACTATTGAGTGCCTAACTTATTGTCCTTAAACACCTCGAGTGATTTGAGTGAATCCTTAAGTGAGGATGTTAAAACTCTGTGATATTTTGAATCAAAGGTAATCACTTAGATGAGGAGAGATACCCATGTTTTCGTGATAAAATGTTTAACTTAGAATGTTTGAAACTTTGATGTTCTTCTAGTTGAACTCTCAATGTATGGTTACTTATGGATTATTTTGAGATATTATTGATAGGAATTATAAGTTGAGAAAAATGAATTCTTAACTGTGAGTTGAGGATTTTGCTTGAGGACAAGCAAACGCTTAAGTGTGGTGGTATTTGATAAATCGTAATTTATACATATTTTTATCCCATGCTTAGCACATGGTTGGACGATTTCTCCTTAGATTTGGTGAATTTGATGCTCCTAATCCTTTAATTTCATGTTTTATACTTAGGTGAGCATAGGAGAGTAAAAAGAATGAGAAACAGGCCGAAAACAGAGAAAATGGACCAACATGTGAAATCAACACGGCTTGGACTTCCTTACAGGTAGACCACACGCCCGTGTCCTTTTAGTAGAATCGAGCATGACTTACACGGGTAGACCACATGCCCGTGTCTATTCAACAGCTTTGATCACGGATTGAAGAAATCGAACATCGACATGTCACACAGGCATGTCCCTATTGAGCCCAAGTTTATTCCTATTCAGGAAAGGCCACTCTCGAGGGCTTTTATGCATTCTAAAGCCTATTTAAACACACGAAAGGAGGATTAGAGGGGACACATAGAGTAGGAGGCAAGGAATTACTTGAAGAAAGCTGATTGGTCCATCCCAAAAGCTGGATTCACCTTCAAGACTAAAGATCTCCCTTCAATTCCTTTCAAGAGTTCTTGGGTTTTCTTTATGTTTTGTTACCATTATTGTTTTGAGATGTTTTCTTTCATACATATGAACTAAACCCCCTAAATACCTAAGGGGAATGAAATCTAGGATGGATCTTGTTATTATTTTCTGAATTGTATGATAAATATTGTTCTTAATTATGAGTTCTTAATTCTTTCTTTAATATTCCAGGATATTGATTCAAGTATTGATGTGCTTATTCAGAGGAGCAAAAGTCCCCGTCTAAGAGTAGATCTAACAAAATTAAGCAGAGTTGATTGCACGCCTAAAGATAGGGTGACAAGATTTTGCCGGATTAGGGTGAAACCTAATAAAGGAATCCATAGATCGAGTTAATGCAACACTAGGGAGTTAATTAGAAAGAGATTTCAATTAATCAACCTAGGGTTTGACGTTGTTAGTCTCGAGAGAGATAATAATATAAATTAGGGATTTCTACGGATCAAGTCAAGTGAATAAATCGTCTAATTTAGAGTCAATAACAAGTGAAGTCTAGGTGGATTTTTCCCTTAGGTATTGTCCAAATCAATCAGTTTTCCCAAAAGTTATTTCCCCAATTTACTTCCTATGCATTCTTAGTTTAGTAATTAGTTTAGATAAAATAAACCCCTTTATTTTCAGGCTAGATAATAAAAAAAAAGTTTATACTAGTACTTTTAGTTCCCTTGGGTTTGACATCCCGGCCTTGCCATAAGCTATACTACTGTTCGATAAGGTGTGGTTGCCTTTGTCATGATAATAGTTAGTTTTCGAGAACAGACATTCATAAATTATAAAACATATCACGATTCACATCACACCACACCACATAGTCGTGAGATGAGTTAAAATGGCTAGGCATATTGATTTGGATTGGTTTTTGATCATTTGGATTAGGTATGCTATGAAATGTCTTTGATGTTCGAAAATGATTAAAGATATTATAATCGATTACACATGAATTAGTAATGCATATGATTATATTTGATTATTGATAATGATATTGATATCGTTAAATTTTATAGCATGATACATTTTTGTAATATGATTAATAATGTATGTTTGAATTGTATTGGTTATGTGTTTTATATATGTAGACTTAAATTATATGGATGACTGATTGGTTGCTAATTGAGTACAAAATTATTATAAAGAAGTCGATATAATATTGTGCATGATTTGTAATAAGTGACGTGATGAACAATGCTTATGTTTGGTAATGCCTCGTAACCCTAATCCAGCAACGAATACAGGTTAGGGGTTTTACAATCACAAACTTACCTTTCCTTTATGACTGAACCGTAGAAATTTCTTCTAGGGCAATACTTTCAAGAATACTCTATCACTGACTCGAAATTCAATTTTTTTATGCTTAAGATCTGCATATGATTTTTGACAATCTGAAGCTGCTTCCAAACAATCTCAAATCACTTTAACTTTTTATTCAGTCTCGCGAATCAAATCAACCCCGTGTATCTTTTTCTCATTGAGTTTGGTCCAGTATAATGGAATTTGGCACTTAGAACCATAAAAAGCCTCATACGTTGCCATCTTCATGCTCGATAGAAAACTATTGTTGTACTCGAATTCAACCAACGAAAAATATTTCTCCTAGCTGCCTTCAAACTCTAATATGCAACAACGGAGCATATCCTCGAGTATCTAAATTACTCATTCAGACTGACCATTGGTCTGAGGATGGAATTCAGTGCTAAAATGCAACCATGTATGATGCGTGCAATTCATAACAGGTTTTTATGATTTATAAATGAAACATTATGGAGACTAACTTATTATCACAATTAAGGCAAGTGTACCTATCGAACAGTAGTATAGTTTAGCGAGATTGGATTGTCGAACCCAAAGGAACTACGAGTACTGGTATTTACTTCTTTTTTATTATCTAGCCTAAAATTTAAGAGGTTTGGTTGTATAAACTAATTACTAACTAAGAATGCACAGAAAGAAAAACTTGGGAAAATACTTTTTGGAAAATTCGATTGATTGAGACAATACCTAAGGACAAATCCATCTAGACTTCACTTGTTATTTGACTCTGAATCAAACGATTTACTTGTTTGACTTGATCCGTAGAAATACCTAAGTTTATTATTATCTCTCTCGAGACTAATAATGTGACAGCCCAAAGTTGACCCTAGTCGGGAAGTGGTTTCGGGACCGCTAAACCGAGTCACTAAAATGTTTGAATGTGATACTTATTGTCTAGAATATGTAATTATGAATGTGTGAAAATTTCAAGCTTCAATTTGGTTGATTTCATGTGAATTTAGTCAATAGGACTTATGTGAGAAAATTCTAAAATGTGATAGGTCAATGTGTGAGGACCTATTAGTACATGTGGACAAAGGGGGGACTTGCATGTCAAAATTTCCCCCCTACTAGTAGTGGCCGGCCATGACAAGCATGGTAGACCAAGTTTGATGGCCAAGACATGTCATAGACATGTTTTGTTGGTGCATCATGGGTGGAAAAAATAAAATAATAGGCATGGAAATTAAATAATGAAAAGGAGTATGATGAATACAAAAAAAAAAAGTGTGTAGTTGATTCTTCCCCCCCCCATTGCCGTGAGCTAAAGAAAAGAGAGGAGAAAATCTTTGTTCATCCTTTTCTCACCTTCATTTAGCCTAAATTAGAAAGAAAAACAAAGAAAAAATTTTCTCATCCTTTGGTTCATCCTTGGCCAAAAATTTTAAAGAGGAAAGAAGAAGAAAGGTGAAGAGATTCGGCCATGCATGTAGCTAGGCTAAGGTATGTTTGACGATGTTCCATGAGATGCATGCATGTTTTAGTTGTTAGCTTGAGTTCTACCTAGCCCATGGTCTAAATCTTGCTATGTGATGGAAATGGCAGTTGACCATGAATGCATCATTCTTGGTTGGTGTTTGATGTTGTGGTGATGAGGCATGAGGATGAGTTAAGATTCGGTCTAGGTGGAGGTTGTGTTAATGCCATTGCATGCAAAATATGAAGCTTGTTAATGATGCATGTGATGATGGCTTGATGATTCTTGAACCTCCTTTTTAGCATTTTTGTGTGAGCACATATGTGCATTGGTTGCTAAATGGAGAAGAATCGGCTAGCAAGATGTGTGCTAAGGCCGAATGTAACTTTGCATGTTAATGAGCAATGCATGTGTTAAATTGATGAAAAGGGGGAGGATGATTTACTAGTGTGTATATGTGTGTATTAAGTGTTGAAATCGACCCCAAAAATAGACATGCATATTCGACCAAGGGGAAAGAAATTAGCTAATATGTTGTGTTGATGCATGATTTTTGCATGTATGAGACTTTAATGTCTAATGTATAAATATGGGCTAAGTGCCTTGTGTTCATCTTTTTGATGCCTAAATGATGAAATCAATCTATTTGTTTAATTAAGCTCAAGAGCAAAGGGGAAATAAATCCGATAAAGGGAAGGAAAAAGTGGTTGAATAGCTAGCGGAATCGTTCGACAACACCCGAGGTAAGTTCTTGAGTAAGAGAGCTTAAATTACGATGTGATTAAATCATGCTCTATGTGTGGCTATTGAGCCGAATGTGCAAGGACGATATGTGCCTTGTGTTTGAGTTTCGCAAATGAAAATGAAATATGAATGTGCCATGAATTATTGTTTGATGTGCATGATTAATTGAATGCTGTCCGGGCTAAGTCCCGAAGGCTTTGTGCTAAGTGAATATATCCGGACTAAGATCCGAAGGCATTTGTGCGAGATACAAATTCCGGGTTAAGCCCCGAAGGCCTTTGTGCGAGATACTAAATCCGGGTTAAGTCCCGAAGGCATTCGTGCGAGTTATTAAATCCGGGTTATGTCCCGAAGGCATTGTGTGAGTTACTAAAACCGGGCTATGTCCCGAAGGCATTTGAACGAGGAGCTATATCCGGTTAAATCCCGAAGGTACGTGATTTGGTAATGAATGAGCTTGCTGTAAAATTCCAGCGAATACTCGAAAAACATCCCAATATGGGGATATGTTACGTATGTGTTGAATTTAATCAAGCCCTTACAAATAAATGTTCGCTCAGTTGATAAACGAGCTACCGGCCTTCGGCTAAGTTAGTCTATTGTGTATGTACATAAGGGTTGTTAATGTTGTGAAGCAAGTTTGATATCGGTAAATTGCGTATTGTGAAATATTCCGTTTAGCTAAATGTGTGTTATTCTTTGTTTATGCTGGAATTCCTTGCTCAAAACTTACTAAGCATAAATTGCTTACTCGTTACACTGCTCCTCTGTTTTATAGATTTTTGGTTCTCCAGCTATCGGACTCGGGATCTTGAAGTCGAAGTCACCCACACTATCAAAGGCTCTTTTGGGTACTATTTTGGTTGAATTTTGATATGGCATGTATAGGACTACCCATTGTTGTTTTTCGAGTACTTTATGAAATGTATAAGTGTACAGCCATGCGAAAATGGCTTGTAGAAGTGGAGTATGGCATTAGACCATTCGTGTTTATGAATGTATAGATGGTTTCATGATGTAACTATAGTTGGAATGGAAGTGTTGAGCAAATGATCAGCCATTGGAATGGCTAAGTATGATAATATGTGGGCATATGTATGACAAGGCCCTAGTTGGTCCATGAAACCCCGAAAATAGGTAAGGTTTACTTCGAAAACAGAGGCTGATAGCAGAAGTGGTGTGGATTGGAAAAATCACAAGAATTCGTAGGAGTGGAATTAAATAGTGAATAAATTATGTAATCGAACCTTGATGAATCTACTTTCATATGAAAGTAACGAAACAATCATATGAACAGTACAGTAAGAGATATTTGGGTTCTTGTGGAACAGGGCCAGAACAGTTTCTGGATTCCCTGTTCCGACTTTGAAAACTCACTATAAATTGACCAGAGATAATTAGGGGTCATACCATATATGTATGGATTCCTCTCTGAGTCTAGTTTCCATAGAAACAAACGGCATCAGTATTGAAGCTCTGTGCAGAGAGATATCCAAGTCGTAATGGGAAAAGGTCAGTGTAGTCGACCCCTGTAACATGGGAGACTTTGACTAATAAACTGTACTAATTGGCCTGACTAAAAATTCTAGAAAAAAATACATAGGTGGGGACATGAGTCTAGTTTCAGGGAAAAATTGCAAAACTGATTTTCGAGTTGTGAAACTCAAGATATGATTTTTGAAGCGACTAGTACTCAGACTGGGCAGTGTCTGGAAAAATTTTTCAAAGTTTGTTAACATCTCGTGTCCGACTCCGGTGTCGGTCTCGGGTTCGGGGTGTTACAAATAACGTCTAACCCGAGGTTGAATAATTGAAATCTCTTTCTAATTAACACCCTAGAATTGCATTAACTCGATCTATGGATTCCCTTATTAGGTTTCACCCTAATCCGGTAAAATCTTGTCACCCTATCTCTAGGCGCGCAATCAACTCCGCTTAATTATGACAAATTTACTCTTAGACAGGGTCTATTCCTCCTCTGAATAAGAGCTTAACTTGAATCAATATCCTGGAATATCAAAATAAGAATTAAGAACACATAATTAAGAACAAGTCAAATATTTATCATACAATTCAAATAATAATAACAAGATCTGTCTTAGGTTTCATTCCCCTTAGGTATTTAGGGTTTTAGTTCATACTTATGAAAGAACACATCTCAAAAGCATAAAGATAACAAAACATAAGAAAACCCAAAACTCCTGAAAGAACTTGAAGGGAGATCTCCAGTCTTGATGATCAATCTGGCTCTTGAGATGGACCAATCGGCTTTCCTTGAGTAATTCCTTGCTTCCTTCTCTGCCTCCCCATTCCTAAGTGCCTTTTCAAGTGTTTAAATAGGCTTTGGAATGCCTAAGAGCCCTCAAAATTGGCCTTTTCTAAATTTGACTAAACTTGGGTTCGGCAGGGACACGCCCATGGGTGATTACTAAAGGCCGTGGTCATGGCTGTTAAATGGGCACGGGCGTGTGATCCACCCGTGTAAGTCGTGCTTCGATCCTGCCAAATTGACACAGCCGTGTGACACACCCGTTTGAGGAAGTCCCAGCCGTGTTGTTTTCCCATGTGGGTCCATTTTCTCCGTTTTTAGCCTGTTTCTCGCTCTTTTTACTCTCGTATGCTCTCCTGAGTATAAAACATGAAATTAAAGGATTAGGATCATCGAATCCACCAAATCTAAGTAGAAACCATCCATAAATGCGTTAGGCATGGGGTGAAAATATGTATAAATTACAGTTTATCAGTGTACCAAGAGCTTCCTGTAACTTTTTTTAGAATCGTGGCATAAACTGCAGATCTCTATTCGAATTGATGGAAACTGGTACCCCGTGCAACTGACAATATCAGAAACGTATAATTTAGCTAACCTCTCAAGTGAGTAATCTGTACGTATTAGAATAAAATGTGTAGACTTCATCAAATGATTAACGACAACCCAAATTGCATTTTTCTTTCTCAAAGATAAGGGTAAACCCGATACGAAGTCCATAATAACACGATCCCATTTCCACTCCGTTATCATCACTGGCTACAACAATCCTGAAGGTACTTGATATTTACCTTTTACTTGCTGACATAGTAAACATCTAGATACAAAGTCAGAAATCTCGTGTTTCATTCCCGGCGACCAGTATATCTATTTCAAATCACCGTACATCTTATTACTTCCCGGATGAATAGACAAGCTACCATTATGAGCTTCGTGTAAAATTATTTGAATAAGCTCTAGATTCTTCGGTACACAAATTCTACCTCCGAATAATAAATAATCATCAGCTCCTATCTGAAATTCTGAATCGGAAGTCGACTCACTTTGTGCTCGTTTAGCTAGCAACTTTTCATCACACTTTTGAGCTTCATAGATCTGCTATAAAAACAACAGTCTAGCTTTCAACTAGGGTAAGATCGAGCCGTTGTCAGATAATGTCAACCGCATATTTATCGCTCACAGAGAAAACAAGGACTTTCTACTCAAAGCATCAGCAACTACCTTTTCTTTTCGCGGATGATAATCAATGCTCAACTCATAATCTTTTAACAATTCGAGCCATCCACGTTGTCTCAGATTCAAATCTTTCTACAACATTAGATACTTCAAACTCTTGTGATCGGTAAATATATGACAGTTTTTGCCGAACAAATGATGTCACCAAATTTTTAACAAAAACACAATTGCTGCTAACTCTAGGTCATGAGTAGGATAGTTCTTTTCATGCAGCTTTAACTATCGAGAAGCATAAGATATCACTTTGCCTTCCTTCATCAAAACAGAGCCTAAACCATTTAATGATGCATCGCTGAAAATCACAAATTCTTTACCCGATTCATGCTGAACCAGAATTGGTGCCTCAGTCAACAGTTCTTTCAACTGACCAAAACTTTGTTGACATTTCTCTGACCAATCAAACTTTACATATTTCTGTAAAAGTCACGTCATCGGTGTAGCTATAATTGAAAACTCTTTTACAAATCTTCTGCAATAACAGCTAATCCCTGGAAACTTCTAACTTTAGATACGTTTCTCAGTGGTTTCCAGTCAACAACTGTAACACCCCTCACCCGTATTCAATGCTGGAATAGGGTTACGGAGCATTACCAAACTTATAACACATATAACTGTACTTTTCTCATACATTAAATCAATTCATACAATCATCATTCATTCTCAAACAATTTGTCCCTTATAATAGCCTACGAGGCCATAAACATGCTTTAGGAGTGGTTCAGGACTAAACTGATAAGTTACAAAACATTCACAAAACTTTGAAATTTTTCTCAAAATAGAGGACACACGCCCGTGTAGGCAGACCATGTGTCTCATACAACCACTAGACACGCCCGTGTCATAAGCCGTGTGAAAATAAGGGGTACACACTGACTTAGGTCACATGGCCAACCACATGCCCGTGAGTCTAGCCCATGTGCCTTTTGAAGTGGCCACACACGCCCATGTGCCAGGCTGTGGACTAGGCTATGTCGAACCTGTAGGGTATATTGACTTATGCAACTCGGCCAAGTCACATGCCCGTGTGCTAGGCAATGTCCGAATTAGAGGGTATACTGACTTGTACCACACGGCCGGTCACACGCCCGTGTGTGAGACCGTGTGAAGCATACTGAATTCATTTTAATTTCAAAAATTAGGGGACACATGGTCGTGTAACATGATCGTGTGCCACACACGGCTGAGACACAAGCCCGTGTCTCTGTTCGTGTAGACAAAAATAGACCATTTACCAAGCCATTTTGCCACCCATTTTGCACATACTTATACGGGCCCAATTGATACCATTTTTAGACAAAAATATACAGCCACAAATCATCAACAAATACAAAATCATACTATATCCATTTCAATACTCAATTCAATGTCATTTACCTATTCAAGTACCTATCAACTCAACTTGTTTTACTAGACATAGTTCACATATATAATTCATATGGTTAAACCATTCCAACATGCATTATCAATTCAACTTCATTCACTCAATATAGGTCAATTACCTAACTCAAAACTAAGCCATTTACACAACTTAATACATTAACAATTTCATTATCACAAGCCAACTCAAATGGCCTATAATTACATGTTCATCAAACATACTCAAAATGACTCAAGCCTATACATGCCATATACCATAGATACATAACTTCAAAATTACCAAAATAGATGTTCGATAGTGCGATGAAGTCTCTGACGATCCCCGAATCTGAGCTAGCTTCGAAATACTATAAAACATAGAAAAATAAACAAAGTAAGCTATAAAGCTGAGTAAGCTCGTAAGAAATATACTTAACAAATCATAATACACAAATCATCAATTTGAAACATATAACATATAATTCATGATAACAACAAACCTTTAATATACTCAATCGTATGTTTATATGCAAATTCATAATTTCTTCTATTTGAATTTCATACTTTACATGTACATACCTGTAGAATTTCGTAATGAATGCACGAATAGCATAAGCTCGAGAAGGTGCTCATGCCTCAGATCTTATAGAAGAATCTCTCATCACACCTCTACCACTGGATACATTTCCCGTATTTCTTGGTGGTCTCCCTCACAATCTAAGATAAAATAATCTCGCGAACCACAACTATAACAAGATCTATTATTATTTTTCATCCAACAATCTCCAAAATGTTGTCTTCCATATTGTTGACATTCAGGGTTAATATCTTTCACATTGCCAACACTCGATACCGATGTAGCTTGAGCTTTAAGACTGGTGTATTGCTTTCCGCGATTTCTATTGGAATATCCCATTGAAGTGATCTGTCGGTTAAAATAATATTTGGGTTTCTTCGAAGAGGAATGATAAGGTTTACTCATCGATCTCTTCCTTGAATCTCTTTCCTCTGAATCAGCCTTTCTCTTTCCTTTGCTAAGTTCCTCAGCTTTGCAAGCTCTGTCTACTAAAACAACAAATTCCTTCAGTTCTAAAATTCCAATGAGAAGTTTAATTCATTCAACCCATCTACAAATCACTTGCATATGATTTCTTTAGTGGAAACATATTTTTGAGCATACTTGCTCAACCGTACAAATTCTCTTTCATACTCTGTCATGATCATTCGACCCTGTTTCAACTCTAGAAACTCTTTATACTTTTGATCAAGGAGCCACTGACTTATATATTTCTTTCGGAACTCCATCTAAAAGAATTCCCAAGTCACTCACTCTCTCAGTACTACAGGCACCAAGGTATTCCACCATTGATATGCTGTATCTTTCAACAGTGAAACGGCACACTTTAAAAATTCAACTGGCATACACGAAAGTTTAACAAACACTCGGATCATATTTTCAAGCCAAAACTCGGCTCTCTTAGGATCATCATCAACATTCGCTCTGAACTCTTCAGCCTCATGTTTGCAGATCTTATCAACTAGAAGCTTATTCAATCTTAAAAGCTCGACTCATTGAGGAGCTACAGGTATCAATTCGGGATTAGGAGGGGTGGAGGTTGTTGAGCAGTTGGGTTTGTTCAAATATATTGAGTGAACAATTCATTCATCATTTGGAAAAAGGCTTCTTTAGCCTCTCCTCCCTGGCGACCCATCACGGGTCTAGAATCAGATGACGCTATCCCTAGGGTGGGAGCAGGTGTATTACTCTCAACCTTATCGGCTATAGCTCAATTAGGATCCATTTACTATATAAAAACACATTTGATAAGTTTACGAGTCATCACACTATCTTAGTTTATATATAGGGCATGTTAGCTAGACTCACATACGCTACGTTAGTCCTAGAATAGACTAACCGTAGCTCTAATACCAATATATGTAACACCCCTCACCCATATTCAATGCCAAAATAGAGTTACGGAGCATTACCAAACTTATAACACATATAACTATATTTTTCTCATACATTAGATCAATTCATACAATCACCATTCATTCATACATTAAATCAATTCATACAATCACCATTCATTCTTAAACAATTTGTCCCTTATAATAGCCTACAAGGCCATAAATATGCTCTAGGAGTGGTTCGGGCCTAAACTGATAACTTATTAAACTTTCACAAAACTTTGAATTTTTTCTCAAAACAGAGGACACATGCCCGTATGGGCAGACTGTGTGTCTAACACGACCACTAGGCACGCCTGTGTCACAAGCCGTGTGAAAACAGAGGGTTCATACTGACTTGGTTCACACGGCCAACCACACGCCCATGTGTCTAGCCCGTGTACCCTTCGAAGTGGCCACACACACTCGTGTCCCAAACCGTGTACTAGGCCATGCCAAACCTATAGGGTATACTAACTTACGCAACAAGGCCAAGTCACACGCCCTTATGCTAGGCCGTGTGCAAAATAGGGGGTATACCGACTTGTACCTAACGGCCGATCACACGCCCGTGTGTGAGACCATGTGGAGCATACTGACTTCATTTGAATTTCAACACCAGAGGACACGAGACCCTCCAACATGATCGTGTGTCATACACGGTTGAGACACACGCCCGTGTCTCTATCCGTGTGGACAAAAATAGACCATTTACCAAGCCATTTTGCCACCTATTTTGCACATACATATACGAGCCCAATTAGTACCGTTTTAAGACATAAATAGACAACCACAAGTCATCAACCAATACACAATCATACTATATCATTTTAAACCATTTCAATACTCAATTTAATGTCATTTACCTATTCAAGTACGTATCAACTCAAGTTGTTTTACTATGTAATAGCCCAAAATTGGGTCTAGTTGGAACAGAGGTTTCGGGACCACAAAATCTGAGATAAAAATAATTATTTTATGATTATTTTGAGGTCTATGATATGATTTCATGATTGTGTGAAAATTTCGTGAAGAAATTCTATGCATAAAGTGCTCAATTTGAAGTTAGGGACTAAATTGAATAAGTTGCAAAACTTGCATTCTAGAAGTTTCTAGTATGAAATTGCTTTGAAATATTAATTAGGAGGTATTAAATAGAAATTTTACAAATTTCTAAGTGATGGAAAAAAATTGGACTGGATGGAATTTTTGAAAGTTTAGTAAGGAAGGGCATTTTGGTCATTTGGTAATTAAAAGAAATAAAAAGGGAAAATAAAGCCAAAAATTGACTCATCTTTCTCATGGAGGCCGAAATTAGCATGGGGGAAGCCATGGCTAGGGTTTTCAAGCTTTCCAAGCTCAATAGTAAGTTCGTTCTAACCCCGTTTTTCAAGTTCTTTATGTTTTTAGAATCCCGGAAATTTGATTAAGCTTATTCTAGCAATAATTTAAGCTAGGGTTCATATTTGGAAAAATACCCATTGGTGAAATGTGTTTATTTTGTTGTTTTATGATATAATATGAGGTTTTAAATTATGTTAGACAACTTGTGCGACTCGGCTTTGAGTGAAAACGAGTAAAAGGGCTTAATCGGTAAAAATACCTAATAGTCATAAGTATATGTTAGAGTGAGAATTTGATGTTGCCATAGAAGGAGAAAGTGATCAGCATGTCATAAAACATAAGAATAAGGGATGAAGTTTAATTCCCGAGCCTAGGGGCAAAAGTGTAAATATGCAAAAGTTTAGGGGCAAAATTGTAATTTTTCCAAAGTTTGAGTTAAGGACTTTTTTCAATAGTACATTAATTAAGTAAAATATGATGTTTTAGATCCCGAAAAATGAGATTTGAACCTAGAATGAGAGAAAAATCGAAAGTTGGGAAAGTTGGTAAAATGATCGTTTTAGTATCGAGTAAGTTCATATGTATAATTAGCATTAATTTATGCATGTTTCAATGTAAAATTGATATATTCATTATGATTTCTGAGGTGTTGAAAGTATGTAAGTTGGTATGATAATAATATAGCAATAATGCTATAATTTATATTTGAAAGTTAAATTTAGTGAATTAATTGAATTATATTAAATTAAATAATTATGGTGCCAAGTTTATGAATTGATTTAAAAATATGTATATGGTACATGAAGTGCATTGAATTATCATACATAAATGTGATTTCTATGATTATGGATATTATGGGAAATTATAAGTTCATATGATTTTTAATAAGGCAATGTGTAATTTAATGTTATTGCCTTGATATTAAATGAGATGTAAGTTTATATGTAAGTAATACATAAATATTACTTGTATTATGATATTTTATAATAATATTGGAAATATGTTTGTGGATAATTACTTGATTGGTGAAATTGTTGGAAAAGAGAGAGAAATCCCGGTTGAACCTTCGGAAAGATTGGATGATACAGATAGTATGTAGCTAGGTCACATGTATGGTGCTGAGTGCACATCATGTGTACAAGAGAGCTACAAGACATTATGATGTAGCTAGGTCGCATGGGTGATACTATGTGTACACCATGTAGACAAGAGAGCTACGGGATATATGTAGCTAGGTCACATGCGTGGCTCCAGGTGAAGGACACCATGTAGACAAGAGAGCTACGAGATAAATTGGCTAGGTCCATGGGTGGTACTGAGTGTTCACCATGTGTACAAGAGAGCCGAACTATATGATGGGTGGAGCTATGTGCTGAAACCACCAAGTGTCAAGGATTGATCCGAAGTGTTCAACGGGAGACTCTCTATGTATTGCTTTGTGAGTTTTGTGATGAATAAGTGCAGGAACTTGATTATCTGAATGATGTGTTCATTAAGTGACCAAGATGTGGTGAGGTTATAAACAAGTGAGTTATACATGAGGATGATTTTATGGTGACCTTGTGACCATGGGCCCATAATTGTGATGTATGAAATGTGGTAAAAATGATTTGTGATATGTATGTTAAAATAAGGTTAATACAAAGAAAGTGTGAAAGAGTGAATTAGCAATAAAACTGTTTTGGGCAGTAGCAGTGATGTGATTTTGAAAAATCACCAAAAACAGTATAAATTGAATGAGAGACTTAATTAGATATAAAATTAAAGCTTAATGAGTCTATTTTCATATAAAAGAAATATATCAAGAAAAGGAGTTCTATATTTTGAGATATTTATGTTTTTGTGAGACTGGTTCAGAATGATTACGTGATCCCCTGTTCTGACTTTGGAAAATCACAAAAATTTGGAGAAAAATAATTAGAGGCTTAAACTTATATTTTTAAAATCCATAATGTGTCTATTTTCAAGATAAATCAACAAGAACATTATCCTATTTTTTTATTCTAAGATAATTAATTTTTAGTGAAGAGAGGTCAGAACTGTCAAAATATGAAACAGGGGAAAATTTAATGAATAAACTATACTAATTGGATAAACGGAAAATTATGAAAATTTTATGGTGGAAAGATATGTGAGTCTTGTTTTAGGGGAAATTTACGGATCTTAATTTGGAGCTCTGTATCTCAAATTATAAATAAGTAAGGTACTATGACTCGTGTGGACAGTTTGATTTGAGCATTTATTAGTAAATTGTGAAATCGTACTTACAAGAATGCTATATACATTAAGGATGTGGAATGGAGAGGAGGAGGAGGAAAATAAATATATGTGAAATACATGGAAACTATGGTATATGAAATATTGATATAATGAAATAAATGATATGTGTTTATAAGAAACAGAAAGAGAATGATATGTATCATGACATGTATATATATATGACTAGTCTCAATGTAATGCTTGTTGGGCATGGAGTTGAATTGAAATGTTTTAGGAAAACATGTTATTTTGTGCATCTGAATTGTGGTATTTTATAAAGATATGATCTAGTTTTAAATATGAATGCTTGATGATTAAGCTGAAGATATTTGGTAAGATGATAATCTTGGTATAAATGTATAAGTGGTACTATAATAAACAAGGTAAAATGAGTATGAGAGACACATGTATGATGACATACAAATGCTATGTTTGTGGTTTAATTAAGAATATTTAATCATTAAATGAATACCATGTTATATGCTTTTGATTTTGTATAAGTGTGTGAGAGATTAAGGTTGACCAAAGCTTGGAAAATAGCCTAGGTATATTCCACACAGGCAGAGACACGACCATGTGTCTCAGCCGTGTATGGAACACGACTTTGGGACATGGGCGTGTAGAGCCTTAAAGCATGAAATTTCCAAGATTTTCGTAAGTTCTCGGTTTAGTCCCAAACCCTTTCTAAAGTATGTTTTGGGCTTCGTAGACTCAAATAAGGGACTATGTGTAAGTGAATGAATGTAAAGAAATATGAATGAAATTTTATGGCCCATATTTTAGTTTAATGTTTGTATGTTTGTCCGATAACGCCTCGTACCTTATCCCGGCCTCGGGTACGGGTAAGGGGTGTTACATACTACACATAATTCACATATATAATCCGTATGGTTAAACCATTCCAACATGCATTATCAATTCAACTTCATTCACTCAATATTGGTCAATTACCTAACTCAAAACTAAGCCATTTACACAACTTAATACATTAACAATTTCATTATCACAAGCCAACTCAAATGGCCTATAATTACATGTTCATCAAACATACTCAAAATGACTCAAGCCTATACATGCCATATACCATATATACTTTACTTCAAAAGTACCAAAATAGATGTTCGATAGTACAATGAAGTCTCTGACGATCCCTGAATCCGAGCTAGCTTCGAAAGACTATAAAATATAGAAAAATAAACAAAGTAAGCTATAAAGCTTAGTAAGCTCGTAAGAAATATACTAAAGAAATCATCAATTCGAAACATATAACATGTAATTCATGATAACAGCAAACCTTCCATATACTCAATCATATGTTTATATGCAAATTCATAATTTCTTCTATTTGAATTTCATACTTTACATGTACATACCTGTACAATTTCGTAATGAACTCACACCTTTTTGGAGTACTGTTGAATACTCGATATATCGCACACTAAGTGCCAATACATAGCCGAAGCTATTTTAATCTCACACACTAATTGCCTTACATAGCCGAAGCTATCTTAGTCTCGCACACTAAATGCCATATATAGTTGAAGCCATTTTGAATCGCACACTAAGTGCCAAATATAGCCGAAGCTTTCTTGAATTGCATACTAAGTGCCATAAATATATTCAAATTATTTTCAAACATGACTATAAGCTCATAAACACAATTTATCCAATATCAAAACATTTAAAGAATAATTGTAACAATGCTTATCACAGAAGAACTTACCACAGATGTAAAAACAACGAATCGAGTTGATTAGTCGATAACTTTATCTTTTCCCCAATCCAAGTCTGTATTTCGCTTTTCTCGATCTAAATATATTCAAAATTAACTTATTTAATCATATATTCATTCAATTTAGTCCAAAACACTCTTTAAGACACATTTATACTTTTGCTCCTAAACTTTCACATTTTTCACAATTTAGTCATTATCACATAAAATTGCAAATTCATTCAATTTAGTGCAAATTCATGCAATTTAGTACAAACCCATGCTTAGCCGAATTTAATACATGTTACTAGTAGCCCATATTTTTAATTTATTCACACTTTTACCTACATAATTTTACATTTTCACAAATTAATCCTTTTTTGACATTTTTGTCAAAAATCACTTTACAAAACTAGTAAATCTATCAATAAACTTTCATAATCTATTATCAACATCAAATTACTCAAGCATTTAACAATGGCAACATGATAAATCTTTAACAGTGTAACACCCTGATTTTTTGGATTTTTTGGGTTTCTATGATTTTTGGTAAATTTTGAAATTTTGGTGTTCTGAATATTGGAATTGTGTTTAAGTGTGTTAGTGGGCCTTTAGAAGGCCCGAGCCTAAGTTAAACACGGTAAAATATCAAGGTTGGACTTTAAGTGAATAGAAGACTTGGTTAAGTGGGCTTTTAAGAAGAACTTCGTAAATTATGACGCAAATAAGGCCTTGGTAAAGTGGCAAGGTGGCGCCACTAGTTCCTAAAAAACAATGGCGTTTGGGAAGGAATTAAAGGTCTAGGGTTCAAGTTGTAAGGTGGGCATATTGTTACTTTTTAATTTTAGGCGTGTGCCGGGCATGTGATCACTTAAGTGAATTTCGGCAAGGTCCTTAGGGAGGTTGGGCCAATTTTTTTAGTTGATATTAGGGTTAGGTTCTTTTCTTTTTCTGTCTTGGAGAATTAGGGTTAGCCACCTGAAAGCTTTCACTGCCATTCATCCTTTCTGAGCTCTCACAAAAGCCAAAAACGCAAATTCCTTCTCCTTCGTGTCAATTTTTTCTTCCTCTCTTTTCCTCCATTTTCTTTCTTCCTTTTTGCTTTTTCTTCTAGCCAATACCTTCTGATCACCTTACTCACCTCCTCTGTCAATCCCATCCTCCACAAAACCTCCATAGCCGATTGCCATAAAAGCCGAAATCCCAAAAACTCACTTCTTGTGCCATTTCTTCAAGCCAAAATCTTTAAGTTATTTTTGTTCTTTTTGATCAACTTTCATCTTCTCTAAACCCTTAGTATCTGTCGGCAAAATTACTTCAAATTTATAGCCTCAAATCGTCATCTTCTTCATCACTTAAAAAGCTGAAATACCATAGATTTAGGGACTTATAGCTGAAACTTCAGATCTCCTGCATTCAAGTTCTACTATTGTTTAGAGGATAGATCTACATCAGATTTGCGTAGAAATCAAAGAGGAATAAGTGGTAAGTGCTCATCACCTCAGATCTAGTCTTATTTTACAATTTAGAAAAGTCGAAGTCCTTAAAATCTAGGGAGGCTATCGATTCGGGCATACGGCTTTAAGGGTATTTAACCAACGATTTCTTTTGGTGATTAGTGTCTTCTAGAGGTTTGATCGAAGGCTTGGATCTTTGGAACAACTAGACTTAGATCTAGTCATCGGTTTTCGGCAAAAAGGTAAGATTCTAATAGCTTTACGGGCATGGTTCGAATATGGGTTGCTGAATATTGGGATTGGTTGTTGTGGGTTGCAATCTAAGAATTGTGGTAATCAATTGGAGGACATCGTAAGGGATCTCAGTAGCAGTCATCGCGAAATAGGTGTGTATCGAACACCCTCTCATAGTTCAATTCGGCAAAAGCCGAAATGCCAAAATTCTGGCATTTCGTGGGCTTATGAGTGTGCGAGTGCTCACAAGACGTTTAGAAATCATTAGATCTAAAATCGTAAAGTGGTAAGTTAGTCGTGTGTGGAATTTCGTGCACTTCAGTAATCGGGCCTCAATAGGCTAAAATTGGGCCCAATGGGCTTACGGGCTCATATAGGTTAATAAATAAAAAAATAATAAGAATATATAATGAAAAAATAGGCAATAAGTATGTTCTGTTAGACTGTAGAATCGAAATTGCTCAAACCGGTAAACTGGTCATAAAACTTGAGTTAAATGGGCTTAAATGGCTAATGGACACTGTAGGGCCATTAGGGGTTTTAGGGCCCAATGGCTAAAATTGTGAAATTGAAATAAATAAATTACTGCGATGAAAAATGGGCTAGTAAGGACCGTAACATTCATGAGAACCTTTAAAACTGATAAAATTACTGAAATACCTTTATAGGTGGAAAGTTTACAGTTTTACCCCTAGGACCAAAATTACTGATATACCCCTAGGGTTAAGGTTGACCTGAATGCATGTTTGACTGTTACTATTTACTGCATGCCATGTTACTATTATCTGATGCATGGACTGGGTTATTGATGGAGGAAGTACTGAAAGTGGCTTGACCATGTACTGGAGGCTTTGCCTCAACTTACTGATATCTGAGCAGCTATGCTGCAACTGTGGAGTGTAAGGCTAGGTGGGTTGAGCTATTCCCCACATGGAGTGGAGGGCTGGTACAGGTGGAGTGTAGCGGTTGGTTATAGGCTGGGTTGGGCTTGCATACACGAATATGTCTATTCTGTTCTGGAATAGGCCTATGGGTCATACTGTTATCTGAAAAGGGGCTAAGGCCCAGTTTATCGTATTCTGAAAAGGGCTTCAGCCCAGTACCCACGGTTATCTGAATAGGGCTTAGGCCCAATGGGCTTGAGTTGACTTGGGCTTTGGATGGGTTTTCTATATACACTGAGTTTTCCAAACTCACCCCCTTTTCTCTTCCATCCTTGCAGGTGAGCCCTAGTTGGTGGACTTGGAGCTGGGCGGGATTCAGAGTGGCCACGAAGATTAAATTTTTGGTTTTAAATAAGTTTCAAGTAGCTTCCTTTTAAATTTCGCATTTATTTTTTATTATTTTTATTTTGGTTAAAGTTGTAATAAGGCCGCTCTATTAGTTTTATTTTGGGTTTTAAATTACTTAAATTGTTTTCGACTTGAGATTCACATCACTTAAGTTGATTCCTTGAAATTGGTTAACTCTGGGTTTATCAAAACTTACTTGTTTCAAATCGACACGACAACCAAACGTCTTCGAAACAGAACTTTTCAAAGTACAACAAAAATCACGTTTTTCTAAACCCTTAACAATCAATAATGGATAGGACTCACACTAGTGAATCGGAACATTTCTCTTAAAACTTCATTAATGGTTTTTGCAAAGCTCACCCAAACTTTAGTAAACTAGGTAACTTGGTTAGTGGTAGGTAATGTGACACACCGGATTCGGCCGTAACGTCTAGGCCGGGTTTGTGGTGTTACAAATAGTTTCAAAAATTAAGGTATGGGCTAACTAGAATACGAAGCAACGATATCAAAAACATAAAAATCATTAAAAACGGATCAAAATCATACCTAATTGCTTGAGTTTTGCTTAGCCGAATGAAGAACCCTATTTTTCTTATTGTTCTTCTTTAATTTCAATTATAAGATTATAATCGGGACTTTTAATTAACTTTGTTTTATTTATTTAACTTTTAATTATGAAATACCAAAATTAACCTTAAGTTAAAACATTTAAATCACTTAAATGATGTCCATAAAATTCCACTAACATTTAAAATTGTCTAATTATCATTTAAGGCCACCATAATTAACAACCAAAGCTATTTGACATCTTAAACTAATAGAACGACACTTTTTCACTTTACGCGATTTAGTCCTTTTTACCTAATTAAGCATTCAAACGGTAAAATTTCTTTAAGAAACTTTCACACAATAATTCTATCATTCTGTAAAATTTAATGAAATAATTAAATAAATATTTTGAACTCAAATTTGTGGTCTTGAAACCACTATTCCGTTTTGAATAAAAATGGGCTGTTGTAACAGCTGTAGAAATTTTACTCAAATCAACTCTGATGCCTTCAGCCGATACTATATGTCCTATAAAATAGACTTCTTGGAGTCAGAACTCATGTTTTCTAAATTTAGCAAATATTTGTTTATCTCTCAGGGTTTACTACACAATTCTCAAATGTTTAGCATGCTTAGACTCATCTCATGAATATATTAGAATGCCATCAATAAATACCACAACAAATCTGTCTAAATATGGTCTAAAGATTCTAATCATCAAATCCATAAATACTGCAAGTACATTAGTTAAACCAAATGGCATCACAAAAAATTCATAGTTTTCGTACCATCAAATGGCATCACAAGAAATTCATAGTGTTCGTACCTAGTTCTGAATGTAGTTTTTGGCACATTCGAATCTTTCACTCGAAGCTGATAATAGCCAGAACGAAGATCAATCTTTGACAATACCGTGGCACCTTTCAACTGATCGGATACATCATCAATTTGAGGTAATAGATATTTTTTCTTGATTGTAACATTGTTAAGTTGATGATAATCAATACACAATCTTATCGATCCATCCTTTTCCTTAACAAACAGAACCAGTGACCCCAAGGTGAAAAACTTGGTCGAACAAAATCCCTATCTATCAATTCTTGCAACTATACTTTCAATTCTTTAAAATTAGTAGTAGCCATTATGTAAGGTTCTACCGATATTGGTGATGTTCTTGGTACAAGTTCTATAGCAAACTCAACCTCTCTAATTTGCAGTAATCTAGGTAACTCTTCTGGAAACACATCAGGATACTCGCAAACCACAGACACTGTTTCAAGCTTTGATTCAGACACTTTAGTATCCAATACATAAGCAAGGTAAGCATTGCAACCTTTTCTCACATATTTCTGCACTGAAATAGCTGAAATAACCATAGGTAACCCACTCACACAATTTGATTCAATACGAAGTATCTTACTATTTAGACATTTCAATAAAATAAGCTTTTGTCTACAGTTTACAACAGCGTCATGTAGAGTTAACCAATCCATGCCCAAAATCACATCAAACTCGTCAAATGGAAATAACATCAAATCAACCAAAAAACTATAGCCCCGAGTTATCAACGGATAGTTCTTGCAAACTTTATCAACTAATACATGTTGACTTAAGGGATTTGACACTTTAACCACGAATTCAGTGCACTCAACAGGTAAATTCTTACTAAACCCTAAGTTTGGGCACACATATGAATGAATTGATCCCGGGTCAATCAAAGGAATAACATTAGTGTCAAAGATAGAGAAAGTACTCAAAATAACATCTAACACAGAAGCTTCCTCTCGTGCGCGAATAGTGTAAGCCCTAGTTGGTGCTCGTGCTTCAGATATCATAGCAGAGTGTTCCCCCGAGCTACTTTATTAAAGCAGACTTTTGCTCATCGTCTGCGTCTTTAGTCAAAAGCTATTTCTTTTATGATTCCTTCTGTTCCACCATGACTGCCACTAATGTTTCTAGGGTTGCGAAGTGGTCCACCCCTCGTGGTAGTGTTAGTGGGTCGCACATTTTAAACATTTTCTGTAACATCCTGAATTAGGGCTTAGTCAGAATAGTGATTTTGGGACCACAAATATGATGTTAAAGTAATTATTTTATGATCATTATGAGGTCTAAGATATGAAAATAAGCATGTGTTAAAGTTTCATGAAGAAATTCTATGTGTAAGGTGTCCAATTGGAAATTAGGGACCAAATTGAATAAAATGCAAAACTTAGATTCTAGATGCAATTTGCATGAAATTGCTTTAGATTATTAATTAAAAGGTCTTAAAGAGTAATTTTCCCAATTTCTAAGGTTTGGGACAAAATGGGCATGCATGGAAAATTTTGGAAGTTTAGTAAGGAAGGGCATTTTGATCATTTGGTAACAAAATCAATAAAAAGAGAAAAGGAAGACAAAAATCAGCCATTCTTCTCCCTCTTGCTGCTGAAATTCCAAAGGACACCATAGCTAGGGTTTCTTCACTTTTCAAGCTCAATAGTAAATGGCTCCTAGCCTCGTTTTTAATGTTCTTTGAATTTTTGAGATCCTCGTAACATGCTCTCTCTATTTCTACCCATATTTCAAGCTAGGGTTCAGGTTCAAAAATTTACCCATGCATTAGATGCTTGTGTTTTGATGATTTATGGAGGAATATGAGCGTTTAAAGGATGGTAAACAACTTTTACTAAGTAGTTTTTCATGGAAATGGCTTAAGGGACCATTTTGTAAAAGTTGTGAAAATGGGTAGAAAAATATGAAATGAAAGAAAACGTGGGCTGCTTTAGGCAAGAAAAATATTTGACTAGGCTTGGGTAACTTATAAATTACACGCACTTCATTATACGTGCCTTAGGACTAAATTGTAAATATTGTGAGAGGTTGGGGTAAAATGGTCATTTTGCCCAGGGGTGTGTTTTAGGCGTAAAAGGAATAATGTGATGTATTAATAATCTAATTTTATTGATATAGACCTCGAGAAACCAATTCTGGAGGTCGACCGTGGAAAACAAAAGGTTTTGGAATAGTCGAGACACAAAATCGAAGCAATTATCAAGTAAGTTCGTATAACCCAAAGTAAACTTCTAATATACTTAAACATGCATGTTCTTGAATGTATGAAAATTTAGATATACATTGCATGATAATTCATGAAATGTACTTGGGTGAAAGAAAGATGATAAATGTCCTAGTTGAATGGAAAAAGGAAATCCGATGGATAAATTATGGCTTACATGACAGGAGATCCTGCATGTGTTGTAGGAAAGGATTTAGCCCAGACGGGTAATCCGATGATCTCAAAATGAAAAGGATCTAGCCTAGACAGGTGTTCCTTGAGTGATCGAGTCTCCCAAAGAATATGGTGCATTAGGGATCTAGTCCGGACAGGTAATCCGATTGAGGACTGAATTTAGCCTGGACTGGCAATTCAGATCCTAGCTTATGAGAGCATTATCATTAAAAAAGGGTTTAGCCTGGATTGGTAATCCTAACAATGCTCTATGAGTTAATACTACGTGGGATTTAGCCTAGACTAGTAATCCCACCGTAAGATATAAGGTTCAGGGGAGTGCGTACTAGAGATGATCACTTGTATGACTTGATGGTAAATGACTATCCATCGAGATTTTTTGAGAAATTCAACGGGATTAACATGCTGAAATAAAGAATGGGAATACTGAGTTCATGAGATCATCTAAGACTAATGTCATGATGTATTGTTATGAGACTAACTTGATGATTGAGTGCATGTTATAAGGAAACTATTTCATGCTTGTTGGAATTATTTACTAAATTAACCAGTAAGTTTACTTTCCAGTTATTTGGACTTACTAAGCATATAAAAGCTTACCCCATTCTCTTTTCCCTATTTTACAGAGCTCGTGGACTCGTGAAGATTGGAAGACGGTTGGAGAATCAACAAACTATCGACTTGTTATGCTTTGGTATATAGATACTTTTATTTTGTTTAATGGCATGTATAGGATTTTTGGTTATTTTGTTATAGATGTCATTTGGCTAGCCAATGTAAGGGCCTAAATGGTATACTTATTCTTTTGTATAAGGCCATGAGATATGGCTCATATTGATATAGGTAGTAAACCTACTAATGATGCATATTTCTGTTTAAATGTTTCATGAGATATGATGGTGAAGTTTATCATGAATGGATGCTTGAAAATGGGACTTAATAATTTGAGAGTGGACATAGCATAAAATGGTATATGGTTAAAACATGGCCTAAGTATAAATTGTGCTATGTTAACCCCTAATGTGAAAAGGATAATTTAGCATGCACTAAAGGGATGAAATGAGGTTAGCATACAATGAGTTATGTTAAGGTTGTCTAAGAATATAATTAGGCCATGTTACATATCATTGAAATCTCTAAGTGTGTATGGACGATAGAGGGTGACCAAAGGCTTGGAAAATAGCTCTTAAATGGTTCACACGGGTAGACACACAGGCATATGTCTAGGCCGTGTGTGACACACGGTCAGCCCCCATAGACGTGTTGCTTGACTTTGTGTCCCCTGCACCTAAAATTTTAGGTCAATTTGCATGGTAGTAAAAACACAGGTAGAGACACGGCCATGTCTCAACTGTGTAGAGGCCACGGCCTAGCACCCAAGCGTGTGCCTTGGCCGTGTGCCTCAAAATGAATGATGACGTCATAAACATAATGTACGGGTTTTTGGACACGGGCGTGTCTAGGCCATGTGAGGGACACGGGTGTGTCTATGCCGTGTGAGGGACACGTGCTAGGGACACGAGCATGTGCTTGGCAGTGTGAAAATCTCTGTAGGTTTGATATGAAAAATAAATCCAAATAATTTAGCACGGGTGGGACACACGGGCGTGTGCTTTGCCTCTACACGGGCATGTGCTTTGCCTCCACACGGGCGTGTGAGGCATAGCTCTAGTAATTTTTCTAGAATTTTCTTATAGTTCTCAGTTTAGTCCCAGATCGCCTTTAATATATGTTTTGGGACTCGTAGGCCTATAATGTTTTTTGATTGGATGTAAATTAGAATGAAATTTTATAACCCGTATTTTTCTGAAAATGTTTGAGTATATGTCTAGTAACGCCTCGTACCTTGTCTCAGTCTTAGGTATGTTACATTTAGTGGTATCAGAGCTACGGTTTAGTCGATTCTCGGACTAATGTAGCATGTAGTGAGTATAGCTATGCATGCCATTATACAAGTTATGATACCGTGACATCTCCTAACCATTTCTAATTGTATTTTAATATAGTAAATGTCTTCCAATCAAGCCCAAGATGAGTGTGAGGGAGCCGAGAGTCATGCTGCAGCTTCTGTACAACAAGCTGTTTCTAGTAGTAGCAGAAGGCCTATGTCTGAAGGCCGGGAAGAGGCAAGAGTTGCCTTCTTCGAGATGATGATGAATGGTTTGGGGATTATTTTAGAAACTGCCCCAATATACCATGACCTTCTCCACCCCCTGCTCGGCCTAAGAGAGAAGTGCCACAGGGTATGGCACCCACGAGAATTGGTAAAGCCCCAGTGGACAAACTTAGAAAATATAGGGCTGAAGAGTTTAGGGCTAAGGTTGATGGTGATGCTGAACGAGCTGAGTTCTAGCTCAAGAATACTCTGTGAGTTCTGGATGAATTGTCATGTACACCCGAGGAATGCTTGAAGTGTGCGTATCTCTTCTGAAAGATACAACATATCATTGCTGGAAGACAGTATCCTCAGTGGTACTGAATGAAGACATTACATGAGAGTTGTTCCAAGCTGAGTTTAAAAAGAAATAAATCAGTCAAAGGTTTTTGGATTCGAAGCGGAAGGAGTTCCTAGAACTCCAACAAGGAAATAAGACTGTGTCAAAGTACGAAAGGGAATTTGTGAGGTTAAGTCAGTATGCAACAAAGTGGGTCCAATCGAAGACAGAAATGTGTAAGTGCTTCAAGGAAGGCTTGAATGCGGAAATTAAATTATTGATCGAGATCCTTGAGATACGAGAATTCACTACATTAGCCGATTGGGATAAGAAAGCCAAAGAACTAAACAATGAAAAAAGAAAGCTAAGAGAGAAGCTCGAGTTTCGAGTAAGAGATTAGTGGTAGAGTACCCTTCTTCCCTACAAAGAAATCGAGAAGTCATTAAGAACACTCCACTTCATCAGTAGGATATTCGGGTAGAGCAAGGGGCTCTAAGTGACATAACTCGAAGTCTTTTTCCCCTATGGTAACTAGTGTGGGAAGCGTAGATGATCAAAAGTTGAACTATAAAAGTTACAACAAATTACACTTCGAAGAGTGCCAAATGAAGAGCGGTGCATGCTTCAGATGTAGGTCTCTTGACCATTTTCTTAGAGACTGTCCGAAGCGAGCTAATAAAGAGGTTGAATTAGCTCTGCAGCCAAATCCTCCTATTTCTCGAGGTAGACCTCTAAGACATCCTAGAAGTGCAAGTGGCTATTGAACTATTGCTAAGGATGCTGCTACAAAATCAGAGGCTCGAGCCCCGACAAGAACTTAAGCAATACGCGCTCGAGAGGAAGCCTCTGCTCCCGATGTCATCACGGGTACATTTTACTATTTATAATACTCGTGTCATTACCTTAATTGATCCAGCTTCAACCCATTCTTATATTTGCATGAAATTGGTGTCTGGCATGGATATCTCTGTAGAGCCTACAAAATTTTTGATTAAAGTTTCAAACCCTCTGGGCAAGTCAGTCCTAGTTGATAAAGTCTATAAGAATTGTCCCTTGGCGATTCAAGGTCATTGTTTTCCAGCTAATCTTATGTTGTTGCCATTCGATGAGTTTGATGTAATACTTGGCATGGATTGGTTAACTCTTCATGATGTGATTGTAAATTGTGGTAGCAAGTATATTGAATTGAAATGCTCAGATAGTGAGATTCTCCAAATTGATTCAAGCGAGTTGGATACTCCGCCTGTTGTGATTACCTCAATGATGGCTCAAAGGTATGTGAGAAAGGGACATATAGCCTACCTTGCTTTCTTGTTGAATACTAAAGAATCTGAGTTGAAATTGGAATCGATATCGATTATATGCGATTTTCCAAATGTGTTTTCAGAAGAGCTACCCAGATTGCCTCCCGTTAGAGAAGTAGAGTTTGGTATTGTACTGGTGCTTGGGACAACTCCTATTTCTATTGCTCCGTATAGGATGGCAGCAATCGAGATGAAGGAGTTAGAAGTACAGTTTCAAGAACTGACAGATAAAGGTTTTACAAGATCGAGTTTTTCGCCTTGGGGTGCTCCGGTATTATTTGTAAAGAAGAAAGATGGTTCTATGAGGTTTTGTCTAGCCTACCGACAACTCAACAAGGTAACTATCAAGAATAAGTATCTATTTCTAAAGATTGATGATCTATTTGATCAATAGAGGGGAGCCACTATGTTTTCTAAGATAGACCTGAGATTCAGCTACTACCAGTTGCGAGTTAAAGAGTCAGACGTACCTAAGACCGCTTTCAGGACAAGGTATGGTCATTTGGAGTTCCTGGTCATGCCTTTTGGTCTAACGAAAGCCCCGGCTATGTTTATGGACTTAATGAATCGTGTTTTTTTACCATATTTAGACAAGTTTGTTGTTATGTTTATTGATGATATCCTGATTTATTCCAAGGACGAGACTGAGCATGCGGAACATTTGAAAACGGTTTTACAGATCTTACGAGACAAACAATTGTATGCTAAATTTAGCAAGAGTGAGTTTTAGCTCTGAGAGGTTAGGTTCCTCGGTCACATTGTGTTGGGTGATGGCATCCGAGTTGATCCAAATAAGATATCTACTATTGTTGAGTGGAAGCCGCCGAAGAATGCAATCGAGGTTAGAAGCTTTTTGGGCTTAGTCGGTTACTATCGACGTTTTGTAAAAGGATTTTCGATGACTGTAACTCCTTTGATGAGGTTGTTGTAAAAAGATGTTAAGTTTGAATGGTCAGAGAAGTGTTAGCAGAGTTTTGAGAAACTGAAGACGTTGCTAACAAAAGCTCCAATATTAGTACAACCCTAGCCAAAAAAGGAAATCTGATGGATAAATTATGGCTTACATGACAGGAGATCCTGCATGTGTTGCAGGAAAGAATTTAGCCAGGACGGGTAATCTGATGATCTCAAAATCAAAAGGATCTAGCCTGGACGGGTGTTCCTTGAGTGATCGAGTCTCCCGAAGAATATGGTGCATTAAGGATTTAGCCTGGACGGGTAATCAGATTGAGAACTGAATTTAGCTTGGATTGGCAATTCAGATCCCAGCTTATGAGAGCATTGTCATTAAAAAGGGATTTTGCCTGGACTGGTAATCCTGACAATCCTCTATGAGTTAATACTATGGGTTATTTAGCCTGGATAGGTTATCCCGCCGTATGATATAAGGTTCACAAGAGTGCGTACTCGAGATGATCACTTGTATAATTTGACGGTAAATGACTATCTATTGAGATTTTCTGAGAAATTCAACGGGATTAAAATGTTGAAATAAAGAATGGGAATATTGAGTTGATGAGCTCATTTAAGACTAATGTCATGATGTATTGTTATGAGACTAACTTGATGATTGAGTGCAAGTGATAGGGAAACTATTTCATGCTTGTTGGAATTATTGCCTAAATATGGTTGTATGCTAATTAACTGGTAAGTTTACTTTCCAGTTATCCGAACTTACTAAGCATATAAATGCTTACCCCTTTCTCTTTTCCCTATTTAACAGAGCTCTTGGACTCGTGAAGATTGGAAGACGGTTGGAGAATCAACACACTATCGACTTGTTCTGCTTTGGTATATAGATACTTTTATTTTGTTTAATGGCATGTATAGGATTTTTGGTTATTTTGTTATAGATTTCATTTGGCTAGCCAATATAAGGTCCTAAATGGTATACTTATTCTTTTGTATAAGGCCATGAGATATGGCTCATGTTGATGTAGGTAGTAAACCTACTAATGATGCATATTTATGTTTAAATGTTTCATGAGATATGATGATGAAGTTTATCATGAATGGATGCTTGAAAATGGGACTTAATAATTTGAAAGTGGACATAGCATACAATGGTATATGGTTAAAATATGGCCTAAGTATAAATTGTGCTATGTTAACCCCTAATGAAAAAAGGAAAATTTAGCATGCACTAAACTGATGAGATTATGTTAGCATGCAATGAGTTATGTCAAGATTGTTTAAGAGTATAATTAGGCCATGTTACATATCATTGAAATCTCTAAGTGTTTATGGCTGATAGAGGGTGACCAAAGGCTTGGAAAATAGCCCTGAAATAGTCCACACAGGTAGACACACGGGCACGTGTCGAGGCTGTGTGTTACACACGGTCAGCCCCCATGGGCATGTTGCTTGACCGTGTTCCCCTTGCACCTAAAATTTTAGGTCAGTTTGCATGGTAATAAACACACGGGTAGAGACAAAGCCGTGTGTCTCAACCTTGTGGAGGCCACAGCCTAGCACGCGAGCATGTGCCTTGGCCGTGTGCCTAAAATGAATGATGACATCATAAACAAAATGTCTAGGTTTTTGGACATGGGCGTGTCTAGACCGTGTGAGGGACACGGACCAGGGACACGGGCGTGTGCTTGGCTGTGTGAAAATCCCTATATGTTCAAAATGAAAAATAAATCCAAATAATTTAGCACGGGTGGGACATATGGGCGTGTCCTTAAGCACACAGGCATGTGCTTTGCCTCCACACGGGCGTGTGAGGCATAACTCGAGTAATTTTTCTAGAATTTTCTATAGTTCTCGGTTTAGTCCCGAATCACTTTTAATGTATGTTTTGGGCCTTATAGGCCTATAATAGGGACACTATGATGTTGTTTAATTGAAAGTAAATTAGAATGAAATTTTATAACCCGTATTTTCCAGAAATATCTGAGTATATTTCTAGTAAAGCCTTGTACCTTGTCTCGGTCTCGGGTACGGGTAAAGGGTGTTACATTTTCTTTGTTAGATATTTCTAGGCAATAACGAATAAAAAACTTAAATAAACTACACTTGAAACACGCCCCGTATTTTGCTCTACACTTCCCAAAATGTCGACATCCACACCGTTGACAATCAGGTTTATTATCCTTAACACTATCTATGCTAGCCACAGATGTAGCTTGCGTCTTAGAACTTGCATAATGTTTGCCTCAGTCTCTATTAGGATAACCCTATAAAGTAATCGAACGATTATGGTATTCTTTTGATCTATTTGTCTGTGGCTGAGAAGACTTTTCGGTAAACCTTTTTATTGAATCTTTGGCTTCAAAATTGGCTTTTCTTTTCTCTTTGCTAAGCTCTCGGCTTTATGTACTCTGTCAATTAGAACAACGAATTCTTTCAGCTCAAGGATCCCAACTAGAAGCTTTATATCCTCGTTTAATTCATCTTCAAATCATTTACACATTGCAGTCTCGACCAGAATGCACTTACAGTCATATTTACTCAATCGAACGAATTCCCATTCATACTCTGACACTGTCATACGACACTACTTAAGCTTGAGAAATTCTTTACACTTCTGATCATGGAACCTTTTACTTATATATTTCTTTCTTAACTGGCTTTGAAAGAATTCCCAATCGATACACTCCCTCGGTACAACTAAAATCAAGGTATTCCACCACTGATATGTTGAATCTTTTAGTATAGATACTGCACACTTTACACATTCAACTGGTGTAGAAGATAACTCATCGAAAACTTGAATAGTATTCTCTAGCCAAAACTCAACTCTCTTAAGATCATCATCAATTGTAGCTTGAAATTCTTCAGCCCCATATTTGCAAATTTTAGCAATAGGTAGCTTATTAACTCGAAAAGGTTCCAAACCTTTAGGAATAACGAGGACTGGTTAGAGAACAGGTGGGGGTGGAGGTCGTTGAGCCACCAGTTTTGTCCGTATGAACTCAGTAAACCACTCACTCATCATTTGGAAGAAAGCTTTCTTAGCTTCTCCTCCCCGACCCTCAGATACAGGCCTCGAACCCCTTGACGTTGCTCCGTGAACGGAAGCTTGCGCTTTACTTTCAACTTCATCGCAGTCAGCTCGGTTGGATGTCATTGCTATATAAAAACATATTTAAAAACGATAAGGAGATATCACACTATCACAAGCTGTATAATGGCATGTATAGCTAAACTTGTACACGCCATGTTTAGTCTGAGAATCGACTGAACATTAACTCTGGTACCAATAAACGTAACACGCTTAGCCCATATATGTCACCGGAATAGGGTTACAGAGCATTACCGGAGATTTGAAATCAAATACACATAAATTTTGAACTTTACAAATCATATCAATAAATACATTAAAACCAATTCAAAACGTACATATTGTCCGTTAAATGAGCCCTCGAATCCCTCAATACGCATTAGAAACAAGTCAGGACTAAATCGTCAACTTATAGAAATTTTTGGAAAAATATAAAAATTTTCAAACTAAGGGGTCACATGGCCAAGAGACACTCTGGTGTCTTGGGCCGTTGGGCATTCGAAATGGGGACACATAACCATGTCCCAGCCCGTGTCTGTGCCTGTGTAACTCTCTGACTTGGTCACAAGGCCAAGCCACACGCCCGTGTGCTAGGCCGTGTACCCTTCAAAGTAACCTCACACAGCCGTGTGCTAGACCGTGTAATAGCCTGACTTGCAACCCTTTTGAAAGCTACAAGGGACACACAGCCGTGTCACCTAATGATGTGTCACACACGACCGAGACACATGCCCGTGTCTCTGGCCGTGTGGACAAAAATAGTCCATTTTACAAGCCACATTTCTCACCCAATTTAGCATCCATCTACACTCAACATTGTGCATAAAATCAAACCATAATAATGTACCAAAACCATGCATTTTCTAGCCTTATACAAATGGTATGCACACATTCAACCAATATGCCCTAAGGCACCTCAAATGACAATTCATAAACATGTGAAAATATGAACACAATTTGATCATTTATTCCACAAGGGCTCAACCAAAATTATACCATAACATGCCACTTGATTTACTCATTAAAACATACCAAAATGTACCATATATGGCATACAGAAACTGGCTCCAAATGGTCGTATAATTTATGTGTAACTTGTGCACTAAAACATCATATAAGCCATTCATACAAGTACCAATTCACAACAATTCAAGGCTTACACAAAATGCATATTCAAACCACCATTTTATCTTCCATCATTCTACCATATAAAACCATACCTCAAACATATAAGGCAACCTATATACACATCAAAATATACCATTTCAGCAACATAAAGCAAAAATACAAACCAACTAAATGGTCACTTTCACAACCAAATCACATAGGCTAACATTAGCCAATATACCTATAATGCCATTATAACCAAAATTAAACATCCAAAAGTACTGAAAGAGCCGATAGATAGTGTGATAGATCTCCGATGACTTTCCAACCCCAATGAGCTTTCGGTAACTATGAAATACAAAAAAATAAACACAAAGTAAGCATTGCATGCTTAGTAAGTTCGCAACACATACCATCTAACCTTGCCAATACAATATACAATCACAAAACATGTATAACCCAATCCAACATGAGAATAACTAACTCAAAAGCTTATATATGTACGTTCATGCTCTTAATTTTTCACAAGGTACACTTTATCTACCTTTCATCAAACCAATGTAATTTACATTGAAAGCTCTTACCGAAGATCACATGAGATAATAATATGATGGTTGACATATCCCTCTTTGTAATTCGATAACCGAAGTTATCACTTTTCATAATTCGATAGCCAAAGCTATCTCTTTTTCATAATTTGATGGATGCCACCATCCCTTTTCATTGTTCGATGGTTGTCACAATCCCTTTTCAAAATTTGATAGCAGAAGCCATCCCTTTTCATAGTACGATAGCCGAAGCCATCCCCTTTTCATAATTTAATGGTCGTCACCATCCCTTTTCATAATTTGATGGTCATCACCATCCCTTTTCATAATTGATAGCCGAAGCTATCACTTTTCATTCATCAGTGATAGCCGTGATGTCATAGATTTTTTTCTGCCAACACACAATTTAATATTATGCAATAATAGCATTTAAATCATAATTGAAAACTCAATTTGAATGTACGAACTTACCTCAACGATAACTGTGACACCCCTAATTTGACCCTAGTCGGAAAGTGGTTTCGGGACCACAAAACCGAGTCACAAAAATAATTAATTGTTATATTTTATGCTTATTATTTATGAATAAGTATGTGTGAAAATTTCATGCTTTAAATTTTGTCATTTGGATGTGAAATAAATAAAAAGGGGCTTATGTGAAAAATCTTGAAAATGTCATAGGTTAATTGGAAGTGGCTAAAAATTGCATGGTTTGAAGCATGAGGGACTTGCATGTCAAACATTCCTTTTTCTTGGTAATGGACGGCAAGGATGGGCATGAATGACACATTTTGGCATTTTGTGCTTTGTATGTTAGTAAATAATGTTAATAATATATTTGTTTATATTAAAGAAAGTGGTTTCATAAAATAGAAATAATAAAAGTTAATGAAATAAATGAATAAAACATGTTTGAGGTGAAAATAACAAGGCCATTTCTTCTTCTTCTTGCCGTGAGTTGAGAAACAAAATAGAAACCTTTGAGCTTAGGGCATTCGGCAAAAGAAGACTTCAAATAAGGTAAGGTTCATGTTATTTTCTTTGAAAAGTTGTGAATTTTGGTTGGTTTTGAAGCTTGCAACAAGACCCATGTGAAAATTTTTGTGTTCATGAAGCATGTAGCAATCGGTCATGAGCTTAATGGGGTATATTTTGTATGTTTGATGATTTTGGGAGGATAATTGATTCTAGTTGAGTATGAATAAACTAAATGTGCTTGATGGCTCAAATGAGTTATGAAAGTTTTTATAAATGTATGAAAGTCTTCATGCTATGAAAACTTCGGTTGAAATATAGAGAATGAGAGCTGTCATTTAGGTTAAGACCAAGTGGATATGTTGTTAAGAAATGAATTCATGTTATAAATGTGTTACGGATTTAGTCTATTGAATGCTTGGTATATGAAGTCATATGTGCTATTGCTAAATGACCCCTATTTTTTTTGTTAATCATATTCAAGAAATTATTTCGATTAAGTTCGACATTTGAAAGTCTGTAAGAATTTGTGATGAATGCTGATAATTTTGGATATATGGGTTATGTGCTAAAATAAATCCCATGCCGGTATACAATATGAGGCTTGATGCCAAATCGATTGTATACGGGTATCGTTAACGGTGATTGAATGTGCTAAATGAACTCAGTGTTCAGGTATGTGGAAGTTGATTTTCTGTTGGAAATAGGTTAAGTTGAATAGTGAGATATGATGGAATGATAAAGGATATTTATTGGGATGTTTGAGTATATGTGTACTTTCGGTCAGGTTACAGCTTATACATGAATGAAAATGTGAGTTACGAATATGTGGGTTGATGATATGAATTATACATGTTAATATGTGATTTATATGTGTTTGAAATGCATTTGTGAATTAAATTAAGTGATTATTGCTTATGAAATCAAGGAAATGAGATATATGTGCATACTTGTAGAAATGTTTATGTATTTGTTTTAAGATAAGAAAATGATTTTATAGACCGATGCGAAATAAATAATGAATTACAATTGCTATCGATGAGCTAATGTCTTTGTGGATATAATTCAATAAGAGAACGTTATCCTAACCTATGCATCGGTGGAAATTTTCGGGGATGAAAATCCCTAAAGGGGGGAGAGTTGTGACACCCCTAATTTGACCCTAGTCGGAATGGTTTCGGGACCACAAAACCGAGTCACAAAAATAATTAATTGTTATATTTTATGCTTATTATTTATGAATAAGTATGTGTGAAAATTTCATGCTTTAAATTTTGTCATTTGGATGTGAAATAAATAAAAAGGGGCTTATGTGAAAAATCTTGAAAATGTCATAGGTTAATTGGAAGTGGCTAAAAATTGCATGGTTTGAAGCATGAGGGACTTGCATGTCAAACATTCCTTTTTCTTGGTAGTGGACGGCAAGGATGGGCATGAATGACACATTTTGGCATTTTGTGCTTTGTATGTTAGTAAATAATGTTAATAATATATTTGTTTATATTAAAGAAAGTGGTTTCATAAAATAGAAATAATAAAAGTTAATGAAATAAATGAATAAAACATGTTTGAGGCGAAAATAACAAGGCCATTTCTTCTTCTTCTTGCCGTGAGTTGAGAAACAAAATAGAAACCTTTGAGCTTAGGGCATTCGGCAAAAGAAGACTTCAAATAAGGTAAGGTTCATGTTATTTTCTTTGAAAAGTTGTGAATTTTGGTTGGTTTTGAAGCTTGCAACAAGACCCATGTGAAAATTTTTGTGTTCATGAAGCATGTAGCAATCGGTCATGAGCTTAATGGGGTATATTTTGTATGTTTGATGATTTTGGGAGGATAATTGATTCTAGTTGAGTATGAATAAACTAAATGTGCTTGATGGCTCAAATGAGTTATGAAAGTTTTTATAAATGTATGAAAGTCTTCATGCTATGAAAAATTCGGTTGAAATATGGAGAATGAGAGCTGTCATTTAGGTTAAGACCAAAGGAATGATCAATAGGCATTAAAGGGTTAAATGTGTGAATTTAAGGTATAAGAACCTATAGGTATTTACATGGGTAATGTTAAAAATTAATGTGGTATATTCGGCTAAATGGGTGATAATGGTTTATAATGTTGAATTGAATTATGATTATGTACATTAGAATTAGATATAACAAAAAAAACTATGTGAATTTGGATGCAATATTACATTCGGCCTAGAGGCATTAGATGAACATTTGTGGAAATCTCAAAGTCTTGATTAATGGTGATTGTAAGATGATGTAAAAATCATTGAATTATATGCATAAGTAGTTAGCAAAGTGATTAAGCTACCGAATTTAATTATTAAATGAGTTCTAAGCTTGCTGAATTTTGAGATGTGATTGGGAGTAAATTTGACATGAGCATATTTTGTTAATGATATATTGATAAATGTGGAGTTATGATACCATGATATGAACTTAATTATCAAATTGCCGAATGCGTTTATAATTAAGTAAGGTTAATAATAGGGCAATGAGTGGCTAGTAGAATCCAGTAGTCTTCTTGTTATATTCGGCCATGAGTTTGTATAATTGGTTTGTAATAGATTAAATTTGTTTATTCAAGCTCAAGAGCTTAGGGAGTCTAATTCGGAAAAGAGAAAAAAGCTACCTAACCGAATAGTCGATCTGTAATCGTTCGGCAATTTCCGAGGTAAGTTCTTAAGTATTTGAGTTTGATTCCTTTGTAAGTTTTAAGTGATTAAACGTTGAGTAAATTCAATTATAATAGGACATGATGAGTTGATTTAATAAGATATGATGTGGCCATGATATGTTCTAAGCTCAAATGGTAAGTTCTTAAGTGTTTGAGCTTGGGAATTTAAGGGTAATTTGAAATAGTCTGCTTAGGACAGCAGCAGTAACGTGACTTTAGAAAATCACCATAAATTTATGGATTTGAATTAGAGGCTGAATGAGACATGAAATTAAATCTTAATGAGTCTAGTTTCTTATAAAAGAAACCGTGTAAGCAAAGGAATTTCCGATAATGAGATACTTAAAGTTGTGTGAGACAGCGCAGAATGACACTGTAATCCTCTGTTCTGTTTTTAGAAAATCATTATAAATTGTACAAAAATGGTTATAAGATAAAATTTATATGCTTAGACTCCTTAATGAGTCTAGTTTCAAATGAAATCAAATACAACACATTTTGAAATCTGTAAAATGAGAAATTTTATTCGTAGTGAAGAGTGGTCAGATTAGTCAAACAGTGAAACATGGGAAACTTTAAGAAAAATCTTATATTGATTGGCCAAACCTAAAATTCTGGAAATTTTATGGATGGAAGATATACGAGTCTATATTCACGAAAAATTAACGGAAAGTGATTTGGAGTTTTGTAGCTCCAGTTATAAATAATTTAGTGACTATTGCTCAGGAAAAATAGCTTGTGCTGAATTTGAGATTGTGTTGTAAACCTTGATAAACTTGTTTTAGTTGCTCATAAGCTATTGATTAAACCCATACGTGAATTCTAAATTGTGATATTGGAAAATGATAGATGTAGATTCAGCCAAGACAGTGTGTATACGTGAAAGTATATGTGGTATGTGAAGTATATTTGGATAATTGTGATGTGAATACATGAAAATCTATATTTTGATTTAGGATTCTATGTGATGGATGTGAACATGCATATATGTGATAAGGCCTAATGGCCGATGTGATGAATGTAAAAGTGTATATATGTGATAAGGCCTAATGGCTGATGTGATGAATGTGAAAGTGTATATATATGTGATAAGGCCTAATGGCCGATGTGATGAATGTGAAAGTGTATATATGTGATAAGGCCTAATGGCCGATGTGATGAATGTGAAAGTGTATATATATGTGATAAGGCCTAATGGCCGATGTGATGAATGTGAAAGTGTATATATATGATAAGGCCTAATGGCCGATGTGATGAATGTGAAAGTGTATATATATGTGATAAGGCCTAATGGCCGATGTGATGAATGTGAAAGTGTATATATATGTGATAAGGCCTAATGGTCGATGTGATGAATGTGAAAGTGTATATATGTGATAAGGCCTAATGGCCGATGTGATGAATGTGAAAGTGTATATATGTGACAGGGCCGAGTGGCCAACGTGATGGATGTGAAAGTGTATAAATGTGATAAGTCCCGAAGGGCATTTGTGTCAGTACTATATCCGGGTTAAAACCCCGCAGGCTTTATGCGAGAATATTATCACTGATTAATGTCCGTAAGCTTCGTGCTCGTACTATATCCGAGCTCTAAAGACTCGATGACTACGTGTGGGGATTTTGTCCGGGTAAGACCCGATAACTTCGTGTGGAGATTATGTCCGGGTAAGACTTCGTAATAAGAATTACTTCTAAATATACTCAATGCAAAAGGTTAAACAGGTATGTACTCCAAGTTTATATGTGAGCTTGATTTGCACTAAATCATAAGGTAGTTATGTGATGCATACGAGAGCAATCTATGAGACTATTCCTATGATTATGTGACATCGGATCAGTGTGAGAGGTTATGTGAAATCATACGATATATCTATGTCACATGAGCTCACTTTTATGTGAAAGCTTATCTGCCTATTGTATATGATGAGATGTGCATATTCGGTAAAGGGATGGTATGCCCGAAGGAAGAGTGAAATAAAAATACGAACAACTATGTTATAATTTGATTGTTATCTGTTGACACTGCTTAAAACTTACTAAGCATTGTAATGCTTACTCCGTTTACTCTGTTTCCTCTGTTTTATAGATCTCATTGCGAAGCTACAGGCTCGGGGATCGTCAGCAACTAGTCACACTATCACTATCCACTGCTTGTTACTGTCATGTTTAGAACTATTTTATGGCATGTATAGAATAGACTAGTGGAGGAAGAATATTTTTGGTTAATGTATATAAGCCATGCGAAAATGGCATCTTTTGAATGTTTACTTAGTGAAGTTTAAATTTTATCTCTGGCTGTGCTTAGTACTTATTTAAATGAATGATCTTTATTTCAAGAAAAACTTTAAAATTTTACTGTTCTGACATGAGTTACAAGTCCGGTAATGCCCCTTACCTATTCTGGCGACGGTTACGGGATAGGGGTGTTACAATAACTGTAGGAAATAAAGTTTACTAATCCGAAGCTTTCTTTTGTCTTGATCTAGGGCTGTACGTGGTTTATCTTGACCTAAATGAATAAATTCAGCTCAATTCAATAACCATTCTATTCAATTTAACTCAAATTCACATTTTAGTAAAATTATGATTTTACTCATATACTTTTCATGTATTTACAATTTAGTCCTTAGGCTCGTAAAATGAAATTCATACAATTTCACCCCTACCCAACCCTAGCCAAATTTTTTTAAGCTCATAGTAGCCCACAGATTTCATTATTTCACAATTTACACCATGAATATTTCATATTTTTCAATTAAATTCAAAATTGACATTTTCATGAAAATCACTTTAGAAAAGTTGTTTATCTAATAACATAGATTCATTTTATTGCACCAAACATAAAAAAAAACATGAACACATTCATGGAAAAACCCTAATCTTTTAACAGTTTTACAAATAAGTCCTTTGGCTAGCTAGATTAAGCTACAACGACTCTAAAATCATAGAAATCATTAAAAACGGGACGAAATATCATTCACATGCAAGGATGAACTATGGCTGAACCTTGAAGCTTCATTAATGGCTTTCCTTTTGGCTAATTCGATGGAAGAAGATAATAACAAAGATGATGTCTTTGTTTTTCTTTAATTTTATTCACCTTTATTTAATAAATTACTTATTTAACCTTGTTATTAACATTTAAAAACACATATAAAATGTCCATAATAGTCCACTCATGATATTAATGGTTTATTTACAATATTAACTCTCCATCCATTTAATTTCATTGCTATTAAATCTCTTTAGCTTATAGAACTCAAGTTTTCTACCTTTTGTAATTTAGTCATTTTTATCTAATTAAGCATGCAAACGGTAAAATTTCTTAACAAAATTTTTATACTAGACTACTAAAATGTTGTAGACTTTAAAATATTAATAAAATAATTATTTTGACATCAGATTTGTGGTCTCAAAACCACTATTTTGATTTCACTAAAATGAGCTATTACAATATCTATCTAATGAGTCTAGGTTTGGCCTCTTTCTTCGTCACCAAGTATTTGATGGTAGAATGATCTATATAAACTATGACTTTGGTGCATACTAAACAAGCTCTGAATTTTTCAAAGGCAAACACCACTGCTAACAATTCCTTCTCCGTGGTGGTGTAATTGAGCTTTGCATTTGTTAGTGAGCAACTGGCATGATATATAGCGTGAAACATTTTAGCTTTTCTTTGCCTTATCACTACTTCAATAGCAAAGTCACTTGCATCAAACATTAGTTCAAATGGTATATTCCAGTCTAATGCAGTGACTAATGGTTCCTTTAACTTTTCGAATGCCTCTGAACATAACTCATCAAAATAAAATGGTTCGTTTTGCTTCAACAATTGACATAGAGGTTTGGATATCTTAGAAAAATCCTTGATGAAGAGACGATAAAATCCAAAATGCCCAAGGAAACTTTTGATTCCTTTCACCGAAATAAGTGGTGGCAACTTTTCAATGACTTTTATTTTTACTTAGTCGATGGCAATTCCTTGTTGTGAAATTTTGTGGCCCAAAACAATGCCCCCACGAACCATGAAATGGTATTGTTACCAATTCAACACCAAATTTGTTTCCTGACATTGGCAAAGTACTGACTCTAAATTTCATAAGCAATCTTCAAAAGTGTCACCAAACACCAAGAAATCATCCATGAATACTTCAAAGAATTTCTCCACCATGTCGAAAAATATTGCCATCATGAAACACTGGAATGTTGCCGGGGCATTGCATAACCCAAATGGCATTCTTCTGAAAGCAAATGTTCCATAAGGATAGGTGAATGTAGTTATGGCATTCTTCTAAAAGCAAATGTTCCATAAGGATAGGTGAATGTAGTTTTTTCTTTATCAATAAGAGATATGGAAATTTGGTTGTACCTTGAGTAGCCATCTAAAAAATAGTAGAAGGCTTTCTCTGCTAGTTTGTCCAGCATCTGATTTATAAAAGGCAAAAGGAAATGGTTCTTCTTTGTTACTTTGTTGAGCTTTCGATAATCTATACAAATTCTCCAACCAGTGACAATACGTGTGGGAATGAGTTTATTGTTATCATTGTTGACTATTATGACTCCTTTTTTTGGTACACATTGGATAGGGCTCACCCAAGAGCTATAAAAAATTAGGCATATAATCCCAACATCTAACCATTTGATAATCTCATTCTTAACTACTTCCTTCATGATAAGACTCAGTCTCTTCTGTTGTTCAATAGATTTTCCATGGAAATCCTCAAGTATTATTTTGTGCATGCTGATTGCTGGGCTAATTCTTTTAATATCCACAATTGACTATCCTAATGCTTTCTTGAATTTCTTTAAAACCTCCAATAATTGCATCTCTTGGTTTGTTGTACACTCGACAGAAATAACTACAGGCAGTGTATTATTTTCTCCCAAAGAAGCGTACTTCAAATGCACTGGTAATTGCTTCAAATCTAAAATCAGTGGATCTTCTATTGATGAGCGAGGAGGGTTGAAAGGGTGACTTGATAAATTGAATGATTCGAAGCTCTTTCTATATCTATTTTCAAATTGTTAAAATTTTTTTCCTTTAATAGGACAGGCTCTACATCATAATCGTTGTATATATGTCCTGCAAATTCTTCCTAAATTATAATGTCGAAAAATTCTACAACATGGCATTCTTCAACTGGTCCTACACACGTTAAAACATTAAACACATTAAAAGTCAACTGCTGATCATTAATTCTAATGGTTAACCCACCTTTCTGCACATTAATTAATATTCTACTAGTTGCTAAGAAAGGTTATCCAAGTATTATAGGTACCTCTTTATCTACTTCACATTCCAGAATAATAAAATTTTCTTGAAAGATGAACTTGTCAACTCTTACCAGATCATCTTCAATTTTACCTTCTAGATGGACATATGATCTATCATCTAGTTGCAATGTGATTGTCGTAGGTCTTACCTTTCCTATCCCAAGTTTCCTGAAAACAGATATAGGTATTAGATTAATACTTGCACCTAAATCGCATAATGCTTTGCCTACATAATGGTTTCAAATCAAACAAGGTATAGTGAAACTCCTTGGATCTTTTAATTTTGGCATCAACTTTTTCTTCAGCATCTTTGTGCACCTTTTAGTAAGTGAATAGTTTCAAATTCCCCTAACCTTCTCTTCTTGGATAGGATATCTTTCATGAATTTCACATAGTTAAGAATTTTTTCTAATGCTTCCACCAAAGGTATATTAGTGTGTTATTGCTTCAAGAACTTTAGAAATTTCTTGAATTGAGCATCTTGTTTTGACTTTTTCAAATGCTGGGGAAAAGATGGCGGTGGTCTTTTTTCTATTTGTTGAGGTTGCCTTGCCATAGCATTTGTATTGGCTCGGCAATATGAATTCGCTTCTATATGCTTTTGTCCACTCCCATCTTTTGTAGTTTGTTCCACCTGTAGTTCAAAAGTTGTGCTTCTAGGAACTTCAAAACTTCCCTTAGATAAGGTATCATTCAGAACTCCTGGAAGCTGAGTGCCATTCTGAAGTGTTATGGCTTTACATTGTTCTTTTCCTTGAGATCTAGAACTTTCTGTGTCACTAGGCACTGCTCTTTATTGTCTGGAGCTTAAACCAATGGCAATTTGTCCCAGTTGATTCTCTAGAGCTTTTAAGGAAGCTGTCTGGCTCTGAATAATTGCATCATTGTTAGTCATATACTATTTTAATAAAGCTTTCATAGCTGATGTTGAAGATGATGAACTTTGTTCCACATTTTGTCACGACATTGGTTGACTGTGTCTAGGTGGTTCACCAACCGCATTATGTCTATTAATAGTGCAGGAATTTCCCATTCCCTGATTACTCTAACTGAAATTTCGATGTTACTTCCACCTGGATTGAAGATGTAGAAGTAGGGATTGTTGTTGCTACGAAAAGGCTGTATTGGATGGGCATTCATCAAAAACATGATCTTCTCCGCAGTATACACATGCTAGTTCTACAACCTTCATCTCTTGCACTGTAGAGGGTCTTTTTAAAGTTTTAATCATATTCATTAAAGACGATACCTGAGCTGTTAATGATGTAATTCATTAAGTTTCATTACTCCAGCAGCTTTTCTACCAGTAACAATTCTGGTAGTGGGGTACTGATAATCATTATTTGCTATTCTTTCTACAATTTTGTATGCTTCGTTGTAGGATTTTTCAAGCAGCATCCTATTAGTAGATACATCCATCACCATTGGTGTATAAGCTTTTAATCCACTGTAGAACATCTCTATTTGTGTCCAATGCTGAAAACCATGTATCGGGCATTTTTTAATTAATTCCTTGAAAAGCATTAATGCCTCGTATAATGTCTGATCTTCATATTTTCTGAACAATGTAATCTCATTCCTCAACTTGGAATTCATGTTGAGTGGATTATACCTAAGCAAAAATCATTGACACAGTTCATTCCAAGATGCCACCGTACCTGATGGTAATGCATTCAACCATGATCTGGCACGATCTCGCAATGAATAAGGGAATAATTTTAATCTAAGGGCATCTTTAAGAACACCCTGCTGTCTGAATGAATCATAGATTTCAAGAAAAAGTCTCAAATGCAACCTAAGAGCTTCAGTTGGTAAACAACTAAACTGCGCTATAGTCTGCAGCATCTAAAAAGTTACTTGTTTTAATTCAAAGTTTTCAGCTTTAATATAGCCTAACAATACCTGGACTTAGATCACCCTAAGTAGGCGCTACATGTTCTTTAATGGGTCTATCTCTGTCATCTACGATTCAAGGAATATCAGCATTCTTTTCATTCTGGAGTACCTGGTCATCTATAATTGGATCATTTATAGTCCTCTCCATTTCTCTTAACACTTTCCTTCTTTGCGTTAATGTCCTTTCAATCTCAGGATTAAAACACTATTTTGTATCCTCTTGAATACTTCTTCTCATGCACTAGTACAAAACATGAAAAATTAAATAAAATACTAATTAACTATTCTAACAAAAATAACAAAAATAATAACAAATCAATTTTTTTTACCAATGCTACCGATCCCTAACAATGGCACCAAAAACTTGTTGCATATAAAATACTAATGCAATACAATTGTACATTTCGTTCAACTAATAAAGTGATAAGTAAGTATCGTCTCCACAGGGATCAGAATTTTGGTAAGAAATTGATTAAGTTATTATAATCCTATTAACTATACTAAATAACAGGAAATACTTTTAAACTGAATAAGAATTTGTTATATTGAATGAATGTAATTTAATGTTAAAAATAGAAAATTGATATGGCAAACAAAATGTAATGGAAAATTTCGGATAAAAGCAAGAGTAATTCTGTTGTTAAATGGATAGTGCTGGAATTATTCAGGTGAAATGTTCATATCAAAATAATGCCATGACAAAAAATTATCTAATCAACTGCTTAGAGAATTACTACTATAACCAACCTCTTTCAAAAGCTAGATTTAAGCTAGAAATATGAGTTACTGTATGCCTACAGAACTCTAAATTAATAACAGTAATGAACGATCTTCTCGGTACAATTCGTAACATTTATGCTTAAAGTGCTACGAGTATTCTATCAAATATTCTCCTACATCACACAATTCTAGATCCAATATATTTAACCTTTTCAGAATTAAAAATACATCTATGAATGCATTATAGAATCAATTATGTCTAGAGCTTGAATGCTTGTATTTAAAATAAGCATAAATCAAATGAGAACAATGTTATAGACAAATTCAAATCATGAACATTAAAAATGATCAACACCCACCCAAATAACTCCTACCCAAAAAGGATTTACTTCATGGGTGGAAAAGTAAACACCGAATTTAAATTATTCATCAATATTTTAAAAAATTTTGAATCACGAAAATTAAGAAAACTAAAGGCAAAATTACAGTATTGTCACCACACTCCAGTTTCTCTTTTATCTTTTGATCGTTTGCGAATCCAGGATAGAAGTCTCTTCCCCATTTTCATGTATGTATTTTACTCTCTGGAGCTGCTACCCTTTCTTTCTCTAAAATTCTCCAATAGAGTTTTTTTTCTGTATAAAGAGAGTTGCTATCACCAGTCTCTTTCTCACACAAATTGTCCTCCCCTTTTTCTTCTTCTCTCTCCTTCTTTTATTGGGTAGCTCCATCCCACCTCAGCACACACTTTTCATTCCTCTTTTTAGGTTGGTTTTTCTAGTACACATGCAATTGGCTGAGAGTGACGTGGATAGAGTGCTAAGTCATTTTCCTGGAAGTGCCATGGCAACACTGCTGGCAATCAATCTTGCTAATTACAATAACAATGTTTTAAAATTAACATTGTTATGTAATGTTATAAAAGTAATCCAAATAATGGCCAATGTAGCGCAATCCAAGCTTTGTTATGTAATGTTATAAAATTATCCTAAAAATATAGATGTATTCGCTTAATTTCAAATAATTCCATCTAGAGGCCTTAAATATAACTCTTTTCAAGACTTATCAGGAAGATATGTGTAATATAGGTTTTCAGTAGTTGAATTAGGCCTGGAAAATTTAGAGGGAGACCAAGATGAGCAAAGAAACATTAAGGTGGGTATAGGTTTGGTCGTAGATATGGGCTTATAGAAGGGCAATCTAAAAGAGTTAAGGGGGTAACAGATTGCAGCAACCTAAATGAAAAATTAGGAGTTTTGAGAGGAGGAGAAATAGATAGAGAAATAAGGGTTTTAGATGGGGAATCTCCTAATTTTCTTAAACAGAAGAAACAAAAGAGTTATGGTAGAAAGAGTAGATCGATGTATGAAATTCAAGATAGAATTCTATCAATAACGAAGAAGAAGAAGAAGAGAGATTGGACATTCAGAAAGAAAAATGGCAAAGGAACCGCGGGTAAAAAAGAGGCTACTGTTAATGCTTTTCTCTCAGACTCTGACATCGACAATAGAAAGAGAGTGATCCTTAGGGAGGCAAGGAATGCGAGGGAAGTGGGGGAAAAACTTGGCTTCAGCATTAGGGGTGATGAACGAAATGCTGTTAAATAGATTATGAGTTTGGAAGAAAGGTGGAACTGAGCTATAAAGAAAAGTGCAGAGGGCAGTAGGCCACGGGGCAAGTTAATACTGATTGTAGTTGTGATTTTATACTATGTAAGGGAGTGTTTTTGGGATAAAAATGAGGATTTTCTTATGGAACATTAGGGTTATGTCTTTGGATATGAAAAAAATTTATCTCAAAAGATTAATTTATAAAGCTAAAACAGATTTGTGTTTCATTCAGGAATCAAAGTTAAAAGTGGTTATGGATGGCATAATTAGGAAGGTATGGAGCGATGACAATTTTGACATTAGATTTTAGATTGTTTTGGGGAATTTGGGAGGTGTAATAATGGTTTGTGACAAAGGTAGGCTTCAATCAGGTAGTTATCTCTATTCTAAACATTTTGTAATCGTGGAAGGAAAATGGATAGAATAAGGTTTAGAAGCAATGTTGGTTAATGCTTATGCACCTAACGAGATTTCAAATAAAAAATATTTATGGGAGGAAATTATGTATTTGAAGGATTTGTTTGCCTGCTCATGGACCGTGGGGGTGATTTTAATGCAGTAAGAAGCAAGAGTGAAAGAAGTAATTGTGTCAGATTGATGAACGGTTCAAGGGCGTTAATAGTTTCATTGATGATTGTAAGGTGGCGGAATTATCTTTGACGAGTAAGAAGTTTACTTGGTTTGGGCTGAATAATAAGAAGAGCATATTGGATCAATTTTTATTGGATGGACAATGGTTACTTCGCTTCAAGGCCTTTACTTAGTAAGGTTTTTGTAGATCAGTATTTGATCATATTTCATTACTATTATCAAATGATTTTGTGGATTGGGTACTGCTGTAACACCCTGAATTTGGGGCCTAGGAGAGTGGGCTTTGAGTCTAGGATTCGGATAGAAGAAAACCTGAATAATTAAGAAGTTTTAAATATTATCGTTTAAGAAAAAAATTTTGAATTAAATTACTACTAGAAAATTTTTACTGTATTTATTATTACGGATATTTTAAATTTTTATGAAATTTTAATTAGTATTATGAGATAAAATTATTATTATTAGAAAAATATTATTGTATGTATGTTTGAAAATTTTTTATGAAAATTATTATTATTTACTGTATTATTGATATTTGAAATTTTTATTATTAGATATATTTATAAAATTATTATTATTATTAGATAGGAAAATATATATATTTATAAAAGTATTGTTGTTTTGGTGTTTAAACTCTAGGAAAAAAATTGTTATAATTTTTGCCTCATAGAGGGAATCTGGGCATAACGCTTATAAAATAAATTGGGCAAGACTGGGCATGAAGAAGCGTACCTGGCCCAGTGGTTAGCATGCTAGGTAGTGGGAAGGAGAGCTGGGGTTCGACTCCCAGCAAGTGCAAAGTGTTTTATTTTTCTTTATATCAGGGAACGACGCAGGGATGCCTTATATATATAGTTGGGGTTAAAAGGTAACAGAAAGGGAAGCTCGGTCCAGTGGTAGAGGCCCTGGGAGTGTGGTGTAGTGCCTAGGTTCAAAGGTTGGCACACGCAAAGGCTTGTTTTTATTTTAAGAGCCAGGTCGCACTAAAGTAAGGTTTAAGAATAGTTGCGACCGAGTTATGCTACAAAGATGCTTGTGGCGCAGTGGCACTAGGGTGCTAGGAGTTCCACAAGGGCACGGGTTCGAGTCTAGGCGTAGGTATGTTTTAATTCTATATTTTTAAAATGAACGGGACATCAGCAGGTAACCTTTAAGTAAAATGTGACGGTATATTGTTGAAAGCAAACGCGCGTCCCAGCGGCCAACAGCGTGCTGGGCAATCTGGAGGTCCCACGTTTGAGCAGCGTTACGCGCAATAGAGTGCTTCTTTTTGCTGTACGCGCGTGGGAAGGGTCGTATGGGATTGAAACTCTACCAGCAACAGGAGGAGTCAGCTGAGCGGTGGACTGCTGCTAAGCAGTGGAGAGTTTGAATTTGGCCATGAATTAAGGAGCTAAGGAAGGAATTAAAATTGGAAAAGGGCTTTTGTGCCTATTTAAGCACCCATTCGGGCATAAGCATGAGGTGCCGATTGCTTTTAATTTAGGGGGCCTTTATGGGTTATATCCTTTTTGGAGGTTTGGGATATTTTTTTTAGTGTGGTAGCCAATTTTAATTTTATTTTCTTTTCAATCGTATTTTTTCTTCGTTTCTATTTTATTCTAATTTTATCTTATTTCTTTTGCTCATATTCTTTTCTATTTTTCCCCAAAGCTGAACAATTCTTTCCTTTTCTATTTTCTTTCCTCGAAGCCAAATTCTATTTAAAACAACTTTTTCTTCTCAAATATTGGTTGTCGATTACTCCTTTGGTTGAAACCATATCTCCTTTCCTTTTAATCTTTCAAAAGACCGAACCTCTAATCTTACATCTCTTCCTCTACTGATTGTCTCTTCGATGGTGAACTTATCGTCACCTATTTTTCTTTTAGATCGCAATAGCCATATTCTAGGATAGATCCAAAAGCCGAAAAGCTTCATATTTTAGTGATTTGGGAATTAATATTTAGGTCTATTTTCTACGCACATTTAAGTTGGATTCACAACGGATCTGGGGTAGAAAGGTATTTGGAACGTTCTTCAATGAGTAGATCTCTTGGTAAGTATTCGAACAAGTCGAAAGTTTGACTACGACAGTCTTGCGAGTGCATGAACACTGGTGAGATGGAAACCGATAGGTTGTTTGAGGCCCCATGAACGATTCCATGGGCTTGGGCTGTAAATTGGCTAACTGAGCCAGAATAGGCTTAATGGGCCTGATGGGCTGTTGGGCCCATAATAGGCAAAAATTGATAATTGATGCTATGTGATGAAAAATCGTATGTGAGCATGACTATAAATGTAATTGGGCCTAGTGGGCCATATACAGGTATGTGAACTTGACTGGGCTTTGTAAGGGGTTTTGGGCCTAGTATATGATGACTACATAAAACTTAATTAATATATTGCGACCATGGACAAGTCATAGGGTGAAGGTGTGGCAATGGATATATACATGTCTAGGATTGGATCTGAGGAGAGCTTGGTACTTAAGCAGTCTTAATGACTCACCTCCTCTTCTCTGGAATCCTACCTGGTGCATAGTGTTCGTTCATCTTAGCTCACAGGATTGGTTAACGGGCCAAGGTAAGTGAAAACCGTAATAAAAGGAAAAATTATCGAAATGCCCCTAAGGGCGAAAATGATCGAAATACCCCTAGGTGTTGAATGTAAGTTTTATAGATATGACATATCTGCTGCATACATATGATATTCTGCTTAGGTTGCGTATGGGTTTGCTATTATGGAATGGAGGAAGTATATGAGGATCACATGTTTGCTTGACAATCGTGGATCCACTGACGGCTTTTAAGCCCAATGTGTAAATAAAGGTAGTTCTGCAACCGGGCTACCATGGATGTGTATCGTTTGGATGGGTCGATATTTATATCCCCACATGATTTGTCGGGGGACGGAGCTTGTGTGTAGCGGATGGATTATTGGGATGGGATAGCACTGCATTGCATTGCATTTATGATATTGTTGTGATATTATTGCGATGTGGGCTTCGGCCCAATCGAGGCTAATTTGGGCTAAGGCCCGGAGACCACCGTTATTGAATTAGGCTCTGGCCCAACATGACTAATGTTTGCTTTATACTCATTGAGGGTTGTACACACTGAGTTTACGAAACTCACCCCCTCCTTTTAAACTTTTCAGGTGATCTTCAGTAGGCGGTTCGACGAATGGAGGGACTCGGAGGTGGCCAACTAGCATAAAAAGTTTAGACTTAGTCTTTATATAATTTTTAATATATTGACTTTAAATTATTTCTATTTGATTTGGGTTGTAACAAGGTATTTCCTCTGGCTAATATTTCAAATTAGGATTATTATCATTTTTTATGCTTTATATTTATTAGAAGTAAAACGTGGTTTCCTAAACCATAACTATTTTTAAATACTACATTTTCGCAACTCAATTTTTAAATGACAAGTTTTCATAAAATCATATGTTCTAAATAAAGCTTCCACAACTGAAAAGAGATTTTACAAAGTAATCAAAGTTTTTCGTTTTAAGGAAGTGTTTCTAATGAAAACAAGGTTTTTGCTAAAACACTTCAATGTGACACGCCAGATTCGACCATAACGTCTAGGCCAGGTTTGGGGTGTTACACGAGCGACCAGTGCAACCTTAACAGTCAAACAGTGAAAAATAGGCCCAAGGCCCAAAATGCGGGTCCATGTGGGCCCACACAACCCATTTTGGCCCAACATGGTCGAAAGCGGCCTAAGTCCATGAAAACACTCATGGTGGCCTTTACGATCAAAAGCCCCCATTTATGCGTTTGGTTTACCACACAAGTGAGCGCATGCTCTTATGGGGTCGACGGTCACCTATTCCGGCTTTTGCCGATTTACGATTATGACAGTGTGATTACAAACCTAGCTGTGAAAACGGGCAAATTAGCCCATGAGCACTCCAACCTATTACAAACAGAAGCTTCAGTTAAATACCTAACAAGCGAGATGAAAGGAACCCTAACCAATACTTGTTCAAGAGATTACCAACTACTCACCTTGATCGATCACACTAAAACCGTTGCAAGCAGTCACTTACAATCCTCAAAGACCACACACGCAAGCCATTGAACCAAGTATATAGTACTTGCCGAATGCGCTAAGCCAGAAAAGGAGGAAAGCAATTCGGCCCACACTCCCAACAAAAGTCGAAAGCCAAGTTTCAACAGAAGCAAGGCTGACACAACCACTTCCCTGGCAAAAATCGGTAACATAGAAGGGTGTTAGGTAGAATAGACTATCACAACAGAAAGAGGGAAGAAAACAATAACTGAGCATTTGAACCTGAGATGGAATATTCGGCTAATCAACACAAAAGTATAAAGAGAAAAGAACCGAAAGAACGAAATGAGAGGAGGTGCATTCGATTTTCATAATACAAGAAGGGATACTCTATAAAAACCGAAGGAAATGGGAGAGAAGAGAAAGGGATATACAGCCACTACACAAAAGAGGATGATGACAGCACAGAACCAATTGAGAGGGGAAGAATGGTATTTGGTTTAGGGTACAAGGATGGGCACGTTAGGTAGAATAGTAGATGAAAAGAGAATTGGCTAACAGTAGAGAAATGGTCAAAAGGGAAAGCAAAATATAAAAGAATGCAAAAGAAAAAAAAATACCCGAATGGTCAAGGTAATGTTCAGCCTCAAACAAAAATGAAATGAAGCAAAAAGGGTTAGCCACCAAAATGGAGAGCACTTGACAGTCATAGAACCAAATTCTGAGTATTGGGAGTTCAAAATTAGCACCAACACCTCCTCCTTCAAAATCCCTTCATCTTCTCCTAAAACCCCAGCAGAGTTTCGATCAACCTCTACCACTCACACGGCAAGAAAAGCAAAATAAACACCCTTTGCACGCAACAAGACTCGAACTCAAGTCTCCTAGAAACAGTAACAAGCCACTATCCCCTAAACCGATAGGCTTTTTATGACATGTTTTACTCATTTTTATTTAAGAACCTACTGTCTAGAGCCAAGGGTTTATCCATGTAAACACAAAAATTTTGCATAAGCCCAAGCTTGAACCCAAGACTTCTCAGACACTTCCCAGAACTCATAACCATTGAAGCAGAAACACACTTGTGTAGTACAACATACAAAAATAAATACTTAGATTTTTGGGGTTTTACACAATCTTACATCAACAGAATGCTGCCATCCACAAAAGAAACTCCTCTTACATCCCAAATCCCACCAAGCATGATATTTGGAAATTAATGCTAAGACCATAAAAAGATTTGGAGCACATTAAAATATATTTTATATTTTGAATGTGCTTTTCCTCTGCTTTCAAAAAGAGAATGGTGTTGTATGCAAATTGTAGATGAGAGAATGGCTGATTTGGGATTATATTCTAAATGCCAGCAATCAACCCAATATCTTCAGTCTTCTTAAGCATCAAGTGAAGCACTTCTGTTACCAGAATAAATAGAAATGGAGAAATCAAATCCCCTGTCTAAGACCTTTGCTTATTCTAAACTCATTTGTTGTCGATCCATTGACTAGAAAGAATGCTCTTGCTGTAGATATGGACTTAGGTATCCACCCTCTCCATTTTGCCCAGAGCACCATATGAAAAAGCACCAAATCCAAAAAACCTGATCTAAAACAATCATAGGCTTTCGAAAAATCCAACTTCAAAATTAAGCTACGACCCAAGCTCTCATATTTCTTAATCGAGTGAATAATTTCATTCGCCACCATAATTCCATAAAAAATTTGTCTCCCTTTTATAAATTCACATTGAGCATCGCTCACTACACCATCAATAACCTCGTGAATTCACCTAGACAGGACCTTAGCCACTATTACATACAGAGATCCCACCAAACAAATAGATCTAAAGTCCAAGATTTCATTTGGGCACTCCATTTTAGGAATAAGAACTATGAAGGATGAGTTTATACTTTTTTCAAGCTTTCTGAATCTAAAGAACCCTATCATCATGTTGAAAAAATCCTCCCTCACTACCTACCAACATTTTTTAAATAACCACAAATTAAGCCCTTTAGGCCTTAGAGCTTTAGACTCATCGCAACTCCAAATTGCATCTGTAATCTCTTCCATAGTGAAAGGCAGTTCAAGCCTTGAAGCCTCTTCCTCTGATAGTCTTTTAAAATTCAGATCCATTTTCACTTCCCATTTTCTAAATGGGCATCTAAAATAATTACTAAAGTACTAAAGTACTTTTTTCTTCAGTAGCTTCAGTTCTTTGCACCAATAAGACCTAAATCTGAGCCCATTTACCATTTTATTCTTAGCTCAAATTTTCACTACTTTATGAAAGAAAACAGTGTTGAATTCACCTTTTTTTAGCCATATGAACCATGATTTCTGACACCACACTGATTCACGGAACCTAGTTGCATCCCCCAACTCCATATTCAATCGACCAATTTCATTCATTTCCTTTTCATTCAAATTTTTGTGGTTACCAATATCACCCCATTCTGAAATTTTTCTTTCAATCAATTCTAATTGTTTATCTTCATTATTATAGGTTTTTTCATTTTATCCTTTGATAGCTAGTTTCAATCTTCTTACTTTTCGAACATCCTTATTTTAGATCCTCCTATCTCTCCCCATACTTCATTAATAAGACTCATGCACTCTTTTTTGGTAAGCCACACGTTAAAGAACCTGAACAAACGCAGTTGTAACACCCTAAACCCAGCCCAGACATTTTGACCAAGTCTGGTGTGTCACATTGAAGTGTTTTTCGAAAACCATGTTTTCATTGAAAACCCTTCTTGATGTTTAGAAACTTTTACCGTTTAAACTTGTAAACCTTTCTAGTGGCAGAAACATGTTATTTTAAAAACAATTAAGCATCAAAAAATCAAACCTTCTTTGTTATGGCTTAAAGTGAATGGATACTACGCACCAGGTAGGATTCAAGAGAAGAGGAGGTGAGTCAATTAGACTACTAGCTCTTACATGATCCAATCCTAGACATGCAGACATCCATTGCCACATTTTAAGCTTATTACTTGTCCACGAACAACAAATTAAGTTTAAGTCTATTTAAAATATTTATTTCCTTTGAAAACATTTACGTTGCGGAAGTTTTGCTCGGTTATCGTGATATTTTGAAAATAAGTAACTTTTATAAAACGCGCCCTAGGGCTATCCAATTTTAAGGAATCAATTTAAGTGATGTGAATCTCAAGTTGAAAACGGTTTAAGTAATCAATTATAGAAGAACAATAAGAAAAATAGGGTTCTTCATTCGGCTAAGCAAAACTCAAGCAATTAGGTATGATTTTGATATGTTTTTAATGATTTTTATGTTTTTGATATCGTTGCTTCGTATTCTAGTTCGCCCATACCTTAATTTTTGAAACTGTTTGTAACACCACAAACCCGGCCTAGACGTTACGGCCGAATCCGGTGTGTCACATTACCTACCACTAACCAAGTTACCTAGTTTACTAAAGTTTGGGTGAGCTTTGCAAAAACCATTAATGAAGTTTTAAGAGAAATGTTCCGGTTCACTAGTGTGAGTCCTATCCATTATCGATTGTTAAGGGTTTAGAAAAACGTGACTTTTGTTGTACTTTGAAAAGTTCCGTTTCGAAGACGTTTGGTTGTCGTGTCGATTTGAAACAAGTAATTTTTGATAAACCCAGAGTTAACCAATTTCAAGGAATCAACTTAAGTGATGTGAATCTCAAGTCGAAAACGATTTAAGTAATTTAAAAACCCAAAATAAAACTAATAGAGCGGCCTTATTACAACTTTAACCAAAATAAAAATAATCAAAAATAAATGCGAAATTTAAAAGGAAGCTACTTGAAACTTATTTCAAACCAAAAATTTAATCTTCGTGGCCACTCTGAATCCCACCCAGTATCATTCAAATATGCATAATTAAATGCTTATTAAACATATGAAATTACCTCGATACCAAAACGACCATTTTACCAACTTTCCCGATTTTTAGTTTTTCTCCCGTTCTAGTCCAAATCTCACTTTCCGAGATCTAAAACATCATATTTCACTTATTTAATTAATGTACTATTCAAAACATTCCCTAACTCAAACTTTGGCAAAATTACAATTTTGCCCCTAAACCTTTGCAGAATTACGATTTTTCCTCTAGGCTCGGAAATTAAAATTTATCCATTTTTCTTATGTTTTATGACACTCTGAACATTTTTTCCTTCTATGGAAACATAAAATTCCCACTCTATCATGTACTTATGAACATTAGGTATTTTTACCGATTATGCCGTTTTACTCGTTTTCACTTAAAATCACTTAGCAAAAGTTTAACATAATATTAAGCTTCATATTCTACCATAAAAAATCAAAATAAACAAATTTAACCTATGGATATTTTTCCAAATATGAACCATAGCATGAATTATTGCTAGAAAAAGCTAAATCAAGTTATCGGGACTCAAAAAACGTAAAGAACATTAAAAACAAGGCTAGAACGGTTGATTCCTTTCAAATAGTACTCGCTCAATTGATTAACGAGCTTCCGGCCTCTAGTTAGGTTTGATACCCTGTGTATGAATATATTGGTTGAAGCGTGAAGAAATTATGATTTTGAGAATGTGCATATATGAAATTATTCATTTAGTCATATGAACGCTATACTTTAGTTGTAAATAATTTCGTTACTCAAAACTTACTAAGCATTAAATGCTTATTCCGTTTCTTTAATTCTCTGTTTTATAGATTTTTGTTCGTCAGCTATCAGACTCGGGATTGTCGTAGTCGAAGTCGTCCACATTATCTAAGCCCTTTTGGTACTCTTTTAGTTAAACATTGATAATGGCATGTATAGGACTAACCTTTGTTGTTAATCAAGTACCTTTGGTAATGTGTATATATATTCGGATAGCCATGCGAAAATGGCTTAAATATTTTGAGCATAGTATTAAAATCATTTTGTATATATATGGTTTTTGAGAGGTGTGGAAATGCTCGACAATGATTAGCCATTGGAATGGTTAATCACGATCATATTTGGTGCTATGTATGTCAAGTGGCTAGTTGAATCATGGAAACTATGAAATAGGTGAAATTTACCTTAAAATAGATGTTGACAGCAGCAGTGATGTGAGTTTGAAAATTCCCTAAAAATAGTAGAAATGTAATTAAATAATGAATAAATTATGAAATCTAACCTTGATGAGTCTATTTTCATATGGAAGAAGCGAAACAACCATATGAGCCGTAATTTATGAGATGTTTAAGTTTTTGTAAAACAGGGCCAGAGCGATTACTGGATCCACTGTTCTGACTTTAGAAATTTACCATAAATTAACCAGAAATAATTAGAAGTCATGCTTTATATGTACAGATTCCTTTTTGAGTCTAGTTTCATTAAAAACAAACGGCATATGTATTGAAGCCCTGTACAGGGAGATATATAAGTCGTAATGCATGAATGTCAGAGTAGTCAAACCCTGAAATAGGGGAGACTTTAACTAATAAACTGTACTAATTGGCCCAACCAAAAATTCTAGAAACAAATCTGTAGATGGATATATGAGTCTAGTTTTAGGGAAAATTTACAGAATCAGTTTTCGAGTTTTGGAACTCGAGATATGATTTTTAAGGTGACAATGACGCAGTTAGCCAGCTTGTCTGGGAATTTTAAAATGAACTGTGTAAATAAATGAATTAAGTTCGTTAACACCTCCCCACACGCCACTGGCCACTGCACCGCATCCTTTCTTACACTACCATTCGGTCAAAATTAATTATAAGGCTTATATGCGTAAGCCTCAGTTTTCTTAAAAAATAAAAATTTAAACTTTGTCAAGCCTGGGATTTGAACCTGCTCCATCTCATAACAATAGCAAGCTTCACGCCACTGCACCGCAGGCACTCTTGTACCATATTCCATCCCTAACTATTTTTAAGGCCTATTAACCCGTAACCTGGTTATCCTAAAAATATTTGCTACCATTTAGATTTGAACCCCTAATCTCTTGGCTGCGCTATTCGTCCCTTACCACCAAGCCACAAGCTCTTTTATGTCGTTTCCCCTCCCCAATTAATTATAAACTCTTTCTGCTAACCTCCAAGTTGTCTAAAAAAAACCCACAACTTCTGCTCATGCTGCAACTTGAACCCAGCACCTCTCCTTACTCCTAACACCATTATGCCACTGGGCCAAGCGCATCCTTGTGTTGAATTCCCACCTAACATATTTATAAAGCCTAACGCTAGCTTCCCTACTAATCTCATGTACAATAAATTTTTTTTGCCAAGGTCAAGACTTGAACCCTGGACCTCCTGCTTACTACCCACGCCTTTTGCCACTAGGCCACATGCTTCCTTGTGTTAGATTTTACCAGGCCTTATTAATAAGCCTTTCACATAATGCTCAGGGTTCTTTAGAAAAAAATGCAAAATTTTGCTAAAGCTCTCGATCGAACCCAGGATTTTTTCCACACTACCAACCCTTCCTAAATAATTTAACAATTAAACTAAACACACAATTATAAAATATTTAAACACCTTTCTTTTATTCAAGCGGCCTTCTAACCGATCCCAAACCCAAGGCCCATTACTTTTAGGCCTAAAATCAGTGTAGTGCCCTAAATTTGGGCCTAGAAGTATTGGGCCTTGTGTATGGGTCCGTAAGGAGGTTGTATATAAGCATTTAATTGTGAAAAGAAATGACATAATTAAATGTCTACTTTAGTGGTTAATGGCCCTGAGAAGTGTTGGGGAAATCTTGGGTTCAAGCTTGGGCTTTAGCAAATATTTTGGTTTTAAGTGAATAAAACCCTGGCTGCTTGGATGAAGGCCTTTTAAATTATTGTGGTAAATAAATGACACAAGGAAGCTTGTGGTCTAGTGGTTGTGGTGACATTAAGGTTGCAAGGGAGCTTGGGTTCAAGTCTTGGCTCTTACAATTTATTTTGGTTTTTCTTTTAAAGGAACCTGGACTTTGGGCTATAGGTCTTATATTTAATTGAGGATAAAATATGACACAGAAAGAGCCTGTGGTGGAGTGGCAATGTGGTGTGTTATGTAACTGTGAGGTCTAAGGTTTAAGTCTTGGGATGCGCAATAGAGTATTTATTTTGCTGTTTGAGCTGTATAGGAGGTGGAGTTGGACTGGAACTCTGTGGTTGAAGTGGTCATAAAAAAATAAGGAATTTTCCTAATGGTTGAAAGTAATCCCACATCGGGAAGCTAACATGGGAATTGGTGAGAAGCTGGCTTTAAATAGAGCGAACCAAATGAGTTGGTGAAAAAGAAAAAGGTGATTAAGATCCAATGTATGATATGCCAAGGTTAGTGATCATGGACTTCGGCACGTTCTCATAAACAGGTGTGTATTCACGCCCTTCTTTGTTAGAAATCGGCAAAAACTGAAAGTCGCCACGAGTGTTCTCGTGTGCTGGGGCTGTTCTGGGCCTTGATGGGCCCGTGGGCCTGCTTGTGTAAATCAAACTGTTAGGTGGGAAGTAGTTGGGCCTGGTGGGCCATGTGAACGAGATTGGGCCCAAAGGGGCCAAATGAATAAGTGTGGATCTGTTAGTGTTTAGTAAAGGGGTTGTGGACCTAGTTTTTGGTAACTACTCAAGCAGATATAAAACTTAAATAATTAATTAATCGCGACCGTAGACGAGTCATAAGGTTAAGGTGTGGCAATGGGTATATGCATGTCTAGGATTGGATCTAGGAAGAGCTTGGTACTTAAGCAGCCTTAATGTCTCACCTCCTCTTCTCTGGAATCCTACCTGGTGCATAGTATCTGTTCAGTTTAGCTAACGAGGACTTGTTAACGGGCCAAGGTAAGTAATAAACCCATAATAAAGAGAAATTACTGAAATACCCCAATTTGTGAAATTATCGAAATACCCCCGATTTGAAAATTTATCAAAATACTCTCGATTGTGAAATTATTGAAATACCCTCGATTTGTAAAATTACCAAAATACCCTCGATTTGTAAAATTATAGAAATACCATCGATTTCACACTAAAACACCCTCAATTTGTAAAATTATCGAAATACTCTCGATTTCACAATGAAACACCCTCAATTTGTAAAATTACCGAAATACCCTCGATTGTGAAATTACTAAAATACCATCGATTTATAAAATTATCGAAATACCTCTAATTTGTGAAATTACCTAAACACCCTCGATTTGTAAAATTATCAAAACACCCTCAATTTGTAAAATTACCAAAGCACCCTCAATTTGTAAAATTACCGAAAAACCCTTAATTTGTAAAATTACCGAAACACCCCCAATTTGTAAAATTATCGAAATACCCTTGTAGTATAAAATTACCGAAATACCCTTATAGTGTAAAATGACCGACATACCCCTGTAGGGTAAAATGATTGTTTTGCCATTGAGGGTAAATGACTGACTTAGACTTCGAATTTGACTGATTTGATTATGAATGTATGGTTGCGTTTTAATTGACTTGACTGTAGTTGTATGACTAATATGCTCTTAATATATGTTTAAAAGACTGTTATTGAGTATGGCCATTCTGCATATACGTGTGATGATTGAGCATGACATACATGACATATTGCATGGGTTGGGAATTATGGAACGGAGGAAGTATATGAGGATCGCATGGTTGCTTGACGATCGTGGATCCACCGATGGCTATTAAGCCTAATATTTTATTAGTAGCTTGCTGCAATAAAGGTAGTACCGCAACCAGGCTACCATTGATGTGTATCAGATGGGTAGGTCGATATTTATATCCCCACATGATGTGTACCGGGGGACGAAGTTGGTGTGTCGCGATTGGATTATTGGGGTGGGTTGCACAACATTGCATGTATCATATTATTGTGATATTATTGCGATGTGGGCTTTGGCCCAACTGAGGCTAAGATGGCTAGGCCCAATTGATTCTGTTATGGGCTGTGACCCAAATGATATTGTAACGGGCTTTGGCCCACGTATGATCTGAATTGGACTATATTATTACTGTAATGGGCTCTGGCCCATACTAATTTTGAATTCTATCTGTTTACTAACTGTTACTCTAGTAAGGGGATTACACACTGAGTTTTTGTAAACTTACCCCATTTATTAACTGTGCAGGTAATCCCTAGCGTTAGGTGGATCAGTGTCCAGAGGGACTCGGAGACGACCACACAACTGCACATGTTTTTCTGTTTCGTTATTTAGTTATTTAGTTAAGCACTTTTGTTTTTCATTTGGGTTGTATTAAGGCCTCTTTATTTTCTTAACCTTTTATTTGGGAAATTTATTTAATATGCTTAATATCTGTTAGAAGTAGGGCACGGTTTTCCAAAACAACAATTGGTTTTCAAAATATCTCATTTTCACAACTATTTAAAAGTAAGCTTCCGTAGCAAGTAAGGTTTTAAGGGAATTAACGTTTCACAAGTTTTAAAATTGCCAGAGGTTTTGAGTAGTAAGAAGGGTTTTCAATAAGAACATGGTTTTCGAAAAACACTTCAATGTGACACGCCAAATTTGGGCCTAACTTCTAGGCCGGGTTTGGGGTGTTACAATTAGGGTGTTATAGCCCGAGACAATTGTGGACCTACTGTTGGGTCGGTAAGTATACCTAGATCTAAATTGATGAAATGACTGTTATGCCCCTATGAGGTAAAATGACTGTTATGCCCCTATGAGTTGTATGATTGTAACCGAGCATGACATTTTGCATACATGTATGATATTATGACATAACGCATGACATATTGCATGGGGATGGGTTTATTATGATTGGAGGAAGTGTACTGTACTGGCAGCTTTGTTAGTGTCGCAAGGTGCTATTTTTGGTGTGTAGGGATGGGTGGGTTGATTTTATCCCCACATGGTGTGTAGGGTTGGACAAAGTGGTGTGTAGTGGCTGGTTGGGTAGGATTTGTAATTGCATATCTGTACTGTGACCACTACTGAATTGGGTTAAGGCCCATATTGATTCTGATACTGTAATGGGCTAAGGCCTTAACTGAAATTAAATTGTTACTGAAGCGGGCTTAGGCCCAGTCTGTAATTGCCTACTGTATGACTAATTGTTGTTACAGGATTACACACTGAGTTTTCATAAACTCACTATTTCTATTTTCTGCGCAGGTAATCCTTAGGCGGATCGGTGTTGTGAAGGACTCGAAGGTGGCCACACAACCGTATTTGCTTCCCTTTTAACTTTTAATTTTTAAGTAAATTAATTTGGGTTTGTTTCATAATAAGGTCTCTTTAAGTTTTTATTTTAATTTGGGATTTATTACTTTGGTTTATATCTGCGAAGTAGTAGGCTACGAGTTTTCAAAAAAATATATAAACATTTTTCCAAAACACCACGTTTGTACAACACATTTTGAAAGCTTTCACAACAAACATTATTTTAAAGTGTAATAACAATCTAATAGGATCAACATTTTGTTAAAATGACTTGAGTCTAAACAATGGATAAGATATCCTAAATTTTCTTTAAGATCGCGAAGAAAGTTTTTATTTTAATTTGGGATTTATTACTTCAGTTTATATCTGCGAAGTAGTAGGCTGCGGGTTTTCAAAAAATATATATAAACATTTTTCCAGAACACCACGTTTGTACAACACATTTTGAAAGCTTCCACAACAAACATTGTTTTAAAGTGTAATAACAATCTAATAGGATCAATGTTTTGCTAAAACGACTTGAGTCTTAACAATGGACAAGATATCTTAAAATTTCTTTAAGATCGCAAAGAGGTTTTAATATAGAACGGGTTTCCAACGCAATTGTATGTTTCGAAAAACACTTCAATGCGACATCGTAGATTCGGCCATAACGTCTACACTGGGTTTGGGGTGTTACATATTTAAATTTACCATTTAATTACTTGGGTATTCCTTTAGGTGCTAATCCGAAAAAAAATAGCTACTTGGAAGCTAATTATCGAAAGATTTTGGAAGGAACTTGCTGGTTGAACATGTTGGTTGTTGTCTTTTGCTAAAAGAGTTGTTCTAATTAATTTGGTGTTGTCAACTCTCCCTATATATTTCATGTCACTATTCTATGCCCCTATCATGGTGATAAATAGAATCGAAAAAATTAGAAAAAAATTTTTGTGGGGTGGTTCAGATGAAAGAAGAAAAATGGCAAGAGTTGGGTGGAATCATGTGTGTTTACCGAAAATATTGGGAAGGGCTGGAGTGATAAACCTTAAAATAAATAATTGGGAATTTATGGAAAAATGGGGATAGAGATATGCTACGAAAAATAACACTTTGTGGAGAAAATTTATCCATTCAAAGTACGGCTCGCCTATGCAACAATGGAGAATTAAGACATCCGAACCAAATGAGATGTCAGATGTATGGCATGGTATTGTAGGAAATTCCAATTTAGAGGAAGTGTCAAAATGGATTAGGAATCAATCTTTTATGTAGGCAATCAGGAATGAGAAATCGATTCTTTTTTAGAGGATATTTGGTATGGTAACTGCCCTCTGAAGGTGGAGTTTCCTATATTGTTTAGACTTGCTAATGTGAAAAATATTGTGATCAAAGCTGTAGCAAGGAATAATGTGTTTAGGGAGGTGCATTGGGGGACGTTTTTTCAAGAAAGTTGTTGGATATAGAGGAAAGTATGTTGAACAATTTTAAGACATTGATAGGGAGTTTCAAACTAGATCTTGAAGTGGAGGATCGTATTATTTGGATTCACGATAGTGTTGGGGAGTTTACAGTTAAGAAGGTATCTCATTTCTTGACCTATGATGGAATGGGAGCTAATGATTTCCCATTTGACAGGATTTAGAAATTGAAGGTACCACCAAGAGTCTGAAATTTCCTGCGGATGATGGTAATTATGTGTCTCCCAACTAAGGATTTTCTGATTAGCCGGGGACTGCATTTGGATACATTAAGCTATGACTGCCCATGGTGTGATAGGGAGATGGAAAGTGCAAATCACCTTTTCTTTGCTTGCAAATATGTGAATGGATTTTGGTTACAAATTTTCAATTCGTGGGGTATTAAATAGAAACCTGTTGAGAATTTTGTTAAGTTTTTCTCCATGTATTGTGATGTGAATTTGATAGGGCTATAAAAAATTTATGGTTGATTGCTATTTCAGCGTTATGTTGGACCATGTGGTTCTCTTGGAACAATAAAGTGTTCAACATGACATCGACGAATCTAGATACAATATTGTATCACTCTAAAATGAGAGCTTTTATTTGGGCCAGGTTAGTGCATGAAGACTGTTAATTTTTGGAGGGTTATTGGTGGTATTGGCCTACGAAATGTAGCTCTTCAAGAAGCATAGCGAAGAAGTCTACTTTCCATTGGGAACCGCCTCCCCTTGGGTGGATGAAATTCAATGTGGCTAGTGTTGTTTTGGAGGATGAAACGAGTTGTGGTCGGGTTTTGAGAGATGATAATGAAGTGGCTTGTGCATTATTCTTGAGGTGGATTGAAGCTAGGGGATCAGAAATGGCAAGAATAATGGCAATTAAAACAACTTTGTATATGTATATTGGATTGAGTCGAAAGGCACATGTACCATTAGTAATCAAATTTTGTTCGTGTATTCCTTCGAAATGGTTGACAAATAGGAATTATAGACTATGGTCGTTATAGAAATTGTTTGGGGACATAGACTGTGGCATTAACCAGTTGGCTCAAGTTTAGTTTATAGATATTCATCGACAAAGTAATGGTATAGCGGATGCTTTAGTGAAAGCATGTATATCAAGATCTTTATTTTTTAGAGCTTGATGGTGAATTTGCTTAATGCATTCTAGTACTTGTTGTGCGGAGGTTTTTATATTTGGTTGTCTATTGTAATTATGTTGTATTCCTGCTATTCTTGAAAGAGTTTGGTGGTTCCAATGTGTTTCTTTGTTTATTTTAATCAATTGAGCAAAAAAAAAGGAGATAAATGAACTATAAATTAATATTAAATATCAACTTACAAAAAAGTTTATGTATCAATTTGTTTTTATTTTTTACGCATGTACATTTCCATTATATTTATTAAAAACATATGAATGTTTTATAATTGAAAATACTAGATGGTCGTTTATTGTAAATAATAATAATAGTGGAAGACACTTTTAAAACAAAGCTATGTAACTATTCTTTTATTATGTTTTAAATGTTCTAAATTTTATACCAATTTCTTCATAATTTAAGGTGTGCATATATTTATCATAAGATGCGAATTACAATCTCAGTGGCTAACTTTTAGATCCACCTCTTAATTAGAGGAATAATAAAGGACATTATGTATTATTACCTTATCAAGATTCATAATAAACTGAGAATCTTTGACAGCATCAAAAGGAAGAATGTTGTGAGGTGTGAAGATTTCCTTCTTTTCTTGGACATCTTTGGTTGTTGCCATAATCTACCCAAGGAAGTACATTTAAATTGCATTTGCATGCTATCAGATTGGCAATATTATAATTGGAAGAAACTTGAAGGAATCACTACACAAAGAACAAACCTCAGAAGCAACTTCTATTGGAAATTACAATTTGTAACATTCTAGAATATACTTGCTTATTATTACTTATATGTACTTGTACCTAAATGAATGTATTTATAGTAGATGTATCTATTTTAATGAAGGGATTTAGAGTAGATGTATCTAGTATTCATGCATGTACTTAACTAGGACACATAAATATGTTGTATGTGATTAAGGTTACTTACAACTACTATATAAATAGTTGTATGTGATGAAGTATGGTAAGAGAGAGTGAAAGAAGAAAAATTTTAATACAAATGATTTCATTTCTTTCATAAAGGCTATTTATCTTCCACCTCATTCCAACTAAGTGGTATTCGAAGCTTGGTTTATTAGTGAAAGAACATGGCCAATAATGGAATGTTTCCATTTCAATTTCCTTGTCTTACAAAAGACAACTATGAAAATTGATGAAATATCTAATTGACTCACAAGATGTTTTGGAGACCATACAAAATGGTTATGATTTTATTGAAGATGAGGGATTTTTGTCACAACAAGATAGGGATGTCTTGGCGAGGACAAGGAAGAAGAACCAATAAGCCCTGACCCTCATCGATGAATGTTTGGATAAATTGATGTTTATGAATGTAGCTAATGCTAACATTGCAATGGAAGTGTGAGATATTTTTCAAATTTATCTCTAAGGAGTTGACAAAGTGAAGAAAACCAACTCCAAGTATTACGAAGTGAGTTTGAATCGTTGCAGCTGAAGAAATCTGAGTCAATTTCAAACTATTATTCAAGAGTGCTGGCTATTGTCTTCATTCTTTGGTACAAAAGTTTGATTATGTGGTTTGAGTCATTAAGTCAGAAGGTTTATATTTTATAACTATTGAACAAGTAATAGGTGAGTTGCAAGCACAAGGAGACAAATTTAAAGGGAGACAAGATAAGTTATTAGAACAAGCTCTCAAATCCAAGGTATCTTTGAAAGATTACCGAGAAGAAAATAACCAAAAAGTTCGAGGCCATGGCCATGGACGTGGATGAGGTTATGGCCAATGAGGACGTGAAAGAAGTGATCGTGAAAATAGCAACAATAGTAATAAGAGACCATCAATTAGAAATCGTGGAAGAGCAAAAGGAAGAGGAAGAGGTAATTATCAAATATTGAATGAAATGACATATGACAAGTCTTGTGTTGAATGTTACAATTGTCATAAATTTGGCCATTTTTTGTAGGAATGCCAAAATGATTCTAACAAAAATGAAGAAAAGGTCAATCTCATTAAAGATCAGTAAGATGTGGAAGAACCAACTTTATTGTTAGCATTCATGAATGAAGAAAGCAATGATGCAAGCATATGATATCTTGACAATGAAGCATGCAAACACATGTGTCGATGCAAAGAGGCCTTTGTGAAGCTTGATGATAAGGTTAGAGGCAATGTTTCATTTGGAGACTCTTCAAATTTCCAAATCCAATAGAAAGTTACCATCCTAATTTCTCTAAACGATGATTGTCATAGCCTTATTACCAATGTTTACTATGTTCCCAAGTTAAAAAATAATATTTTAGTTTGGGAAAACTCCTTGAAAGGGGTTATGAAATTTACATAAAAGTTTTTTTTTTGGCGAAGAGATCAGTATGCCAACTTGGTTGCAAAAGTATCCATATCAAAGAATAGAATGTTTATGTTGAATCTCAAGACAATTGAAGCAAAGTGCTTGAAGACTAGTGGGAATGATGAAGCACGGTGTTGGCACATGAGATTTGGCCACTTGAATTTTGGAGCACTCAAAGTTCTTAGAGAAAAGAATATGGTTAAAGGAATTCCAAATGGTAGGCATTCTAATCAATTGTGTATGTCTCCTAGGCAAGCATGCAGATCAAGCATTCCGAAAGAAGCAACATTAAAAGCAATTGTGTAATATCCTGAATTAGGGCTTAATCGGAATAGTGGTTTTGTGACCACAAATCTGAGATAACAATAATTATTTTATAATTATTTTGATGATTATGATATCATTGCATGATTGTGTGAAAATTTCGTGATGAAATTCTATGCCTAAAGTGCTTAAATTGAAAGTAGGGACTAAATCGAATAAGTTACAAAATTTGCATTCTAGAAGTTTTTAGTATGAAATTGCATTGAAATATTAATTAGGATGTCTTAAATAGAATTTAACCAATTTTAAGTTCATGGACAAAATTAGGACATGAAGGAATTTTGAAAGTTTAGTAAAGAGGGGCATTTTGGTCATTTGGATATTAAATGAAATAAAATGGGAAAAATAACACAAAATTGGTCATCATCCTCCTTAGTTGCTTCTGAATTCTCCCTCTCTCCATAGCTAGGGTTTCTTCAACTTTCAAACTCCATAGTAAGTGATTCCAAGCCCCATTTTTAATTTCTTTACATTTTTGGAATCCTAGAAGCTCAATTAAGCTTATGCTAGCAATCATTCAACCTAGGGTTTATATTTGGAAAAATACCCATAGGTGAAATTTGTGTATTTTGATGTTTTATGATAGAATATGGGGTTTTAAATTATGTTAGACAACTTGTGCTACTCGGTTTTGAGTGAAAACGAGTAAAAGGGCTTAATCGGCAAAAATACCTAATAGTCACAAGTATATGTTAGAGTGAGAATTTGATGTTGCCATAGAAGGGAAAAGTGATCAGCATGTTATAAAACATAAGAATAAGGAATAAAGTTTAATTCCCGAGCCTAGGGGCAAAAATGTAATTATGCAAAAGTTTAGGGGTAAAAGTGTAATTTTCCAAAGTTCGTATTAAATGCTGTTTTGATGAATGTATGTATTAAATAAGATTAATTTGGTATTATAGATCAAGAGAAATGAGATTCAAGTCGCGATCGAGGAAAAGAAAAGATTGTGGACTAAATTGTAAAATCTTTATATTATGGTACCAAGGTAAGTTCATGTGTAAATAATGTAGCATAATTGTTATTTTTAAGTTATTGATGTTAATTATATGATATGCTGATTTTTAATCGTGAGATATTATGCTTTGTGGTTAATGTTGAGTAATATGCAAATTATGTTTACTACTTGATAAATATGAATTGCTACCGAGTATCGGTTCCGATATTCCATGGAAGACGGCAAATGTGAGATCGAGGGAAAAAGCCCGTTTGAACCTTAGGAATAGATTAGGATACAAGTGACATGTCACTAGGATGGTTGAGCATCCGAGCTCGTTGTGTTGAGTCCAAGTTCACTTATGGATGCAAATGTCCGAACTCGTTGAGTTGAGTCCGAGTTCGTGAGATGTAACTAGGCATCCGAACTCGTTGAGTTGAGTCCGAGTTCATTTATGGATGCGAACGCCCGAGCTCATTGAGTTGAGTCTGAGTTCACTTAGGGGCGGGTTACATGATTTCTTGATTACATATGTGGCACTTATGTGCAAATTATCCATCTATCCGAGTTATATTCCGATGTGTTCAACGGGTGAAATTTCTAGTTTACTGGAAGAGCACTTAAGATATAAGTGACGTTTTGGGTAAGTGTTGTGAAATGGACACTTTGGACAGGTATGTTCTTAACCCTCGGGTTGGAAATAGATACATCAACGATAAGATCACAAGATGATGAATGATATTTAGAAATGTGATAAATGTTTTGGTGATACGAGGTTAAGGTTGTTTGGTATGATTGTATTGTTATGTTACTTGTTATTTGCATATGAACTTACTAAGCATTTATGCTTACTCTTTCCTTTTCATTCACTGTAGTCTTGAACAAGCCGGCTCAGGAATCAGGACAGGTCGAAAGTTCGATCACACTATCCAAAGGACTTTTATCTTGGTAAATGGCTTGTACAACTACTTAAGTATGGCATGTATAGCAATATACCTATTTTGTGTAAATAATTTTATGATATGGCCATTTTTGGTTGAGAAAATGTTTGATATTGATAAGTCATGGTGATGGCTAATTTAGATCATGTTTGATATCATGGAAGATTAATAGGTTATCTAGTTCATAAAAATTCATGGAAAGATGAAACTTGCCTTAAAACAGAATATTGTTGCAGCAATGACATGAATTTGAAAAATCACTAAAAATAGTATAAATGGAACTAAATGATGAGTAAGTTATGAAATTGAATCTCAATGAGTCTTTTTTCATGTGGATTGAACAAAACAGGCATATAAATTATATTTTATGAAATATTTAAACTTTTGTGAAACAGGGCCAGAGTGATTTCTGGATCCCCTGTTTTGACTTTAAAAATTCATAATAAATTTTAAAAAAATAATTAGAAGTTTTTCTTTATATTTACAGATTCCTTATTGAGCGTAGTTTTAATAGAAACAAACCTCATAGTCATTTAAATTCTGTATAGAGAGATATCTGATTCGTAATACACAGAGGTTAGAGCAGTCAAACCCTGAAACAGGGGAGACTTTAATTAATAAAATGTACTAATTGGCCCAACCAAAAATTCTATAAAAAACTTAGTAAATAGATATATGAGTCTAGATTCAGGGAAAATTTACGGATCTTGATTTCAAGTTTCGTAACTTGAGATATGATTTTTATTGTAATTGTGACGCGGGGAGCTAGAAAGCTGTGAATGTAGAAACAGATGATTTGAAGTTCTTAATTTGATAAATTATGTTCGGTAACCCCTCAAGCTCGACTCCGGCAATGGTCTCGGGTGTGGGGGCGTTACAAATTGAGCCTCTTCAACTTATTCATATTGATGTGTGTGGACCAATCAATCCACCATCATTTGGTAAAAGTAAATACTTCTTGCCTTTTATTAATGATTATAGTAGAAATACTTAGGTTTACTTCTTGAAGCAAAAATCTGAAGCCTTTGTTGCATTTAAAAATTCTAATACTTTTGTTGAAAAAGAGAGTTGCTATGAGATAAAATCTTTAAGGTCCAATAGAGGAGGCGAATTCACTTAAAATGAATTCAATGATTTTTGTAAACTACATGGAATTCGTCGTCCTTTAACAGTACCTAGATCGCCAGAACAAAATGGTGTAGCAAAAAGAAAAAATAGAACTATTATTAACATGGCTATATGTATGTTGAAGGCAAAGAATATGCCGAAGGAATTTTGGGCTGAAGCTATTTCTTGTGCAGTTTACCTTTCCAACTACTCACCAACAAAGAATGTGAATGGTGTGGAGTGGAAGAAAGCCAAGTGTTAGACATCTACGGGTGTTTGGTGGCATTGGCTATGTGCATGTATCCAACAAAGATAGATCGAAGCTTGATGATCAAAATTCAAAATATGTTTTCATTGGCTATGACTCAAAGTCTAAAAGCTACAAGTTGTATAACCCAAGCAATTGAAGGATTATCATAAGCCAAGATGTTGAATTCAATGAACAAGCAAGTTGTAATTGGGAGGCACAAGAAGAACAATCTTATGATTTCATTCCTTATTTTGAATATGAACAAGACACTGTGTTACTAGTGCAAGATGTGGCTACTCCATCTTCACCTACTCCAATCCATGAAGCAACTTTTGAAGAAAGCTCGAGTAAAAGACTTTGAAATATGATAAGTACCTATTACTTGTATGATGCTACCAAAGTTATTAATGAGTTGTTTTGTCTATTTGTGGATAATGAGCCACTAACTCCGATGATGCCATGAAGGACGAAAGATGAAGACTAGTTATGGATGAAGAAATAAAATCCATTGAGAATAACAACAGTTGGGAGTTATTTGAAATTTTAAAAGGCTATGAAGCTATTGGGATCAAGTGGATTTTCAATAAAAATAAAAATAAAAGTGGAAAAGTAGTTAGGCATAAAGTAAGGATTGTTGTTAAAGGCTACAAGCAAAAGCACGATGAAGTCTTTGCACCCATTTCCCGATTGGAAACAATTCATTTACTTATTTCCTTGGCGAATCAAATGAAATGGAAAATACATTAACTTGATTTGAAATCGGCATTTCTTAATGGTTTCTTGAAAGAGGAAGCTCACATTGAGCAACCCATGGGATACAAAGTCTAAGGGGAAGAAATGCCTAATGTTAAAAAAAGGCACTGTATGGCTTAACATAAGCACCCCATGCATGGTTTAGCCACATCGACAAGTATTTTTTAAGGCAATGAATATTTTTACAAAACCTCTCAAAGTTTAATGTTTTCAAAGAATGCGTGGAAAACTTGGCGTAATCAAGAAAAGTTCAAATTAAGGGGAAGTGTTGGATATTATAATTTGTAACATTCTAGAATATACTTGCTCATTATTTACATGTACTTGTATTTAAATGAATGTATTTAGAGCAGATGTAACCATTACTCATGCATGTACTTAACTAGGATACTGACCTGCCGTCCAATGTAGTAGTAAATTCGGGTCATTTTCGTACTTAAGGAGCTTGTTTTCTATACAATTTAGTATTTAATATTATATTTTTGGTATTTAGTACTTAGAATTAAATATTATTAAATAAGTGTTTTTAACACATTTTATAAGTTTTGTGACCCATTTGGTCGACATGGGCCTTAAGTAGTTCTAATATGTTTAATTGAATGTATAGGATGAAGATTTATAGGCCCAATTGGTGTGGAATCAAGGGACAAGTGATGCACAAGCTTTTAGAGATGTCAAAGCATAAAATGAATAAAAATTGGCATGGAACACATGTTGTGTCGTGCCATAGCCCTTGTATGGCACGACATAGGTCGACTTCATGCCCAAGGATGCCAAGGATATTTTTGTTTGCACAATCTAATTTATACAAAGACCTTGGCTGTACAAAGACCTAATTCCGTATGCGAACGCTTCAATAAATAATACATTAGGGGTTTGATGTAACTAAGCCATCCTAGACGCAATCAAAAACCCTAATAGTTTAGGAGTAAGATTATATTAGTTTTCTTTCATCTTTTCATAACTATTTGTTTTTACTCTGGGAATTTGTTTTGATCCAATATTTTATTTATTTTATTAAAGTATTTCAGTTTCTTTTTTCTTTCCATTCAATATATTTCATTATTTCAATCAATTGACTTGCTACTCTGTTCTCCATTCGATATAAATCCACGATTATTCTAATCTCGTTTCTCTTCTGATTCTAATTCCCTTTCTTGAATGAATGTCTTTCCTTTAAGTTTACTGAAATATTTTTCAACGTTTGGATTTGAAAAAGTAGAGGTATTTTGACTCATCAATGGTTCTTGTAACACCCCGAATTCTGGGCTTAGAAGTATTAGGCCTTGAGCGTGGGAGCTGTTAGTAGGCGGCTTATAAATATTTTAGTTGAGCAAGAAAGTGACACAAATTGCATGTTTGGTGTGGTGGTTAAGTGAATTGGGTGTGTTTGGGGATGTCTGAGAAGTCTTGGGTTCAAATCTAGGCTTTAGCAAAATTTTAGTTATTCCCTTAAGTAAACCTTGGCTTTAGCTTGTTGGCCTTATAAATATTAGTGGTTAAAATTTATTATAAGGAAGCATGTGGTGTAGTGGTTGTGGAGTTATTATGGTGGAAAGGGATCTTGAGTTCGAATCCCATGATTTGCAAGGTACATTTATTTTATTCCTATGCGGTGAGAGAGGTAGGGTTGGATTAAAACTCTCCTGAGGTGGTTGTGGAATTGGTCAAGGGGAGAAAATCAAGGGATATGATAATGGTTGTTATGGACATGGAAGAGAATTGGGTGGAGAAAATCAAGGAATTTCAAACTTGGATAGTGTTGTAGCTGAATAGGGAACTAGTGTTTGCAAATTTGGCTAAGAGGTCCCTTTGTGTGCATTTTCAGTAATTGGAGAGTTTTGGGAGTTGTTCTCTTTGTGTAATTTTGATTTTGGGGCATTTAGTGTTGAATTGGTACCTTTCTTTTCTCCTTTTGCAAGTGTAGCTGAATTCAAGTGTAACCATTTGGGCAGTTTTGTGTGACTCTTTACTTCTCTATTACCTTTCAAGTGCATTCGCTTGAACGATTTCTTCTCCCTCTCGCTCTAAGTATTATCTTCCTTTGTATGTTGTTCCATGATTAGCCGAACTTTTATTTCTCTTTTCTCACAAGCAAGTCAACTACATTCCTCAATTACCTTTCTTCTCCTCTCAAAATCCCTTTTAATTCTTGGCCGAATATAGTTTTCCTCTGCCCCTATATTTCGTTTCCTTGGGTTTTCTCCTAACCAATTGATTCACTTTCCTTTTCTTAACCTTCTATTGGTTTTCCTACTTTATGGTGTTGGCCTTTTACTTTTGTGTCTACTATTAATGTTGTGGTTACGGTCTTGCAAGGTTCTGATAAATCAATAGAGTTCCAGTGGAGTGAGGAAGCGCTGGTGTTTAGGTAGCTATCGAACCTCTCTCTGTAACATCCCAAAATAGGGCCTAGTCAAAATAGTGGTTTTGGGACCACAAATTTGACATCAAAACATTTATTTTATGATTTTTATGAGGCCTAGAATATGAGAATATGGATGTGTTAAATTTTCATGAAGAACCTCTTTGAGTAAAGTGTCCAATTGGAAATTAGGGACTAAATTGAATAAATTGTAAAACTTGAATTCTAGAAGTAATTTGTATGAGATTGCTTTAGATTATAAATTAGAAGGTCTTGGAGAGCAATTTACGCAATTTTTAAGTTTTTGGACAAAAATGGGCTTGCATGGATGAAATTTTTAAAAAAGGGCTTAAGGGCATTTAGGTCGTTTGGCATTTTAATGAAATAAAATGGAAAAAAGAAAACCAAAATCAGCCATTTCTTCCTCTAGCTACTGAAATTCATAGAGCTCCATAATTTAGGGTTTTCCACATTTCAAGCTCAATAGTAACTGCTCCCAAGCCCCGTTTTTAATGCTCTTTGTATTTTTGAAATCCGGTAGCTTGCTCTCTCCATTCCTACCCATATTTCATGCTAGGGTTCATGTTTAAAAATTTATCCATCCACGATTTATTTGTATTTTGATTTATTATGGAGGAATATGAAAGTTGGATGTGTGTTAAACATATTTTCCTAGATGATTTTCATGAAAAACCCTATAGGGACTATTTTGTAAAATTTGTAAATTGTGCTGTAGAAACGAGAAAATAATGGGAAATGTGGGTTGTAATAAAAGGGAAAAGTGTTCGGCTAGGCTTGGGTAAGATAGAAATTGCATGTGTTTCATTACACGAGCATAGGGACTAAATCATAAAAATGTGAAAGGTTAGGGGCAAAACGGTCATTTGGACCGGAGGTGGAATTTAGACTTGAAATGTATAATATAGAGTGTTAATGATTTAATTTTGTTGTTATAGATTCCAAGGAACAAATTCCGGAGGTCGATTGAGGAAAACGAAAGGTTTCGAAATAACCGAAACACCGCTCCGAAATGATTGCCTGGTAAGTTTGGATAATTTAAAGTGAAATCCTAATATGCCTAATTATATGATTTATGAATGTATGATATTTGCATGGGTTGATGGCATAGAAATACATGAAATGTATCTTTGATGATGATTTGTTGAAAAATGTCTCAGTTGAGGTTAAAAGAGGAATTTGATGGATAACCATGATTGACATGTGAATTGAGATCCTGCATGTGTTGTAGTAAGGATTTAGCCCGAAAGGGTAATCCGTTTATCTTGATTATGAAAAAGATCTAGCTCGGATGGGTGTTCCTTTGGATGATTGATCCTCACGAAGAATACATGTGCATTTTGGATTTAGCCCGGACGGGTAACCCGATCGGGGTCTGAATTTAGCTTGGACTGGTAATTCAGATCTGAGCTTAGTAAAGGTGTTTGTCAAAGTAAGGGATTTAGTCTGGACTGGTAATCTCGACATCACCTTATAAGTTTACAATATGGGGGATTTAGCCTGTGTGACAGCCCTAAAGTGACCCTAGTCGGAAAGCGGTTTCGGGACCGCTAAACCGAGTCACCAAATTATTTGAATATGATAATCATTGTCTAAAATATGTGAATATGAATGTGTGAAAGTTTTAAGCTTCGATTTAGTTAATTGCATGTGAATTTAGTTAATAGGACTTATGTGAGAAAATTTAGGAATGTGCTAGGCAAATGTAAGTGGCCTATTAATGCATGTTATAAAGGTGATGGGTTTGCATGTCAAATTACCCAAAATTTGACTAGTGGTCGGCCATGCTATGGGATAAAAGGTATTATAAACCTTTTATGTTAGTGTTTTATGTTAGGAAAAATAAAATAAGGAGCATGGGAAATAAAATAATAATGGTTAGTAGGATGATGAAAAAAAAAAGAGGTTCTCATTTGTTTCTTCTTGACCGAAAAATCAAAGGAAGGAGGGGAAGAAAAGGTTGAAGAGGTTCGGCCATACTAGTATCTAGATTAAGGTATGTTTGATGATGTTCCATGAGATGCATGCATGTTTTAGTTGTTAGCTTGAGTTCTACCTAGCCCATGGTTTAAATCTTTGCTATGTGATGGAGATGATATTCGGCCATGGGTGTTGTCTTCTTGGTTGGTGTTTGATGTTGTGGTGATGATGCATGGAGATGAGTTAAGTTTCGACTAAGGTGGAATTGTGTTGATGTCATTTGCATGCTAAATGTGAAGCTTTGTAATGATACATGTGATGGTGGATTGATGCCTCTTGGATTTTCTTTTTACCATTTTTTTTGAGTTAGACATTAGGTTCTTTGTTTAACCCATGACCAAAATTGAAATGGTATGGTGTCTTGATGCATTCGGCCATAGTAGGAAATATGGTTGTTGTTCATGTTATTTGCATGAGAAATGGTAGTAAGGTGAAGTGCAAATATTAGTATTTGATTACTAGTGTATATATGTGTATTAGCCGAGTTTTGAACTTGAAGCAAAATGGTATGTAGTTAATACAAGTAACCATATTTGTAGGAAGTATTAAGCATATAATTGGCCTCAACATAGACATGCATATTCGGCCACATGAGATAGATTGGTGTTGCATGTATTCGGTTAGGGGCAAGCATATTGATGCTTTTATCTTGACTTAGATAATCGGCTCAAGGAGAACTTGTTAAAGTGCTTAGTTAATTGATATTAGGTTAATGATGTGTGTATTCGGTCATGAAGGTGCACACGAGGAAATGTGACAGCCCAAAATTGACCCTAGTCGGGAAGTGGTTTCGGGACCGCTAAACCGAGTCACCGAAATGTTTGAATGTAATATTTATTGTCTAGAATATGTAATTATGAATGTGTGAAAATTTCAAGCTTCGATTTAGTCGATTGCATGTGAATTTAGTCAATAGGACTTATGTGCGACATTTTTGAAATGTGATAGGTCGAAGCATAAGGACCTATTAGAGCATGAAATAAAAAGGGGGGACTTGCATGTCAAATTCCCCCCTAACTAGTAGTGGCCGGCCATGACAAGCATGGTAGACCAAGTGTGATGGGCAAGACATGTCATAGACATGTTGTGTTGGTGCATCATGGGTGGAAAAAAAATAAAATAAGGAGCATGGGCATAAAATAATGAAAGGGAATATGATGAAAACAAAAAAAAAGTGTGTAGTTGTTCCCCCCCCCATTGCCGTGAGTTAAAGAAAAGAAAAGAGAAAATTTTGTTCATCCTTTTTCATCTTCATTTGGCCGAAAATTCAAAGGAAGGAGGAAGGAGTTCTTGCTTCATGTTTGGTTTGGAAGAGGATTAGGAGGAGGTTTGGCCATACTTGTATCTAGATCAAGGTATGTTTGAGGTTGTGCCATGAGATTCATGCATGTTTTTAGTTGCTAGCTTGAGTTCTAATTAGCCCATGGTTCAAATCTTTGCTATGTCATGGGGATGATATTCGGCCTAGGTAGATTTTGTGTTAATGCCATTGCATGCTAAATATGAAGCTTGTTAATGATGCATGTGATGGTGGATTGATGATTCTTGAATCTTCTTTTTAGCATTTTTGAGTGAGCACATATGTGCATTGGTTGCTAGATGGAGAAGAATCGGCTAGCAAGTTGTGTGCTAAGGCCGAGTATAATTTTTGTATATTAATGAGTAATGCATGTGTTAAATTGATGGAAAGGGAGAGGATGCTTTACTAGTGTATATATGTGTGTATTAGCCAAGTTTTGAACTTGAAACAAAAGGGTGTTTAGTCAATACAAGTGACCATACTTGTAGAATGTATTAAGTGTTGAAATCGGCCCCAACATAGACATGCATATTCGGCCATAGGAAGGAGATTGGTGTTGCATGTATTCGGTTAGAGGCAAGCATATTGATGCTTTTGTCTTGGCTTAGAAAATTCGGCCAAGGGGGAAAAATTAGCTAAAATGTTGAGTTTGATTCATGATTCCGTACATATGTGACTTTAATGTCTAATGTATAAAAATGGGCTAAGTGCCTTGTGTTCCTCTTTCCGATGCTCAAATGATTAAATCATTTTATTTGTTTAATTAAACTCAAGAGCAAAGGGGAACTAAATCCGATAAAGGGAAGGAAAAAGTGGTCGAATAGCTATCGGAATCGTTCGACAACACCCGAGGTAAGTTCTTGAGTAAAAGAGCTTAAATTATGATTTGATTAGATCATGTTTTAAGCAAACCAAAATCATGCTCTTTGTGTGGCTATTGAGCCGAAATTGCAAGAATGATAAATGTCTTGTGTTTGAGTTTTACTAACGAAAACGAAATACGAATGTGCCATGATTTATTGTTAAATGTGCATGGTTATTTGAATGATGTCCGGGCTAAGTCCCGAAGGCTTTGTGCTAAGTGACCATATCCGTACTAAGATCCGAAGGCATTTGTGCGAGATACTAATTCCGGGCTAAGCCCAAAGGCATTTGTGCGAGTTACTAAATCCGGGTTAAGTCCCGAAGGCAATTGTGCGAGTTACTATAACCGGGCTATGTCCCGAAGGCATTTGAACGAGTAGCTATATCCGGTTAAATTCCGAAGGTACGTGATTTGGGAATGAATGATCTTGCTGTAAAAATTTCAGTAAATACTCTAGAAACATCCCAACATTGAGGTATGTTTCGTATGTGCTTGAATTTAGTTGAGCCCTTACAAATAAGTATTCGCTCAGTTGATAAACGAACTGCCGGCCTTTGGCTAAGTTGATCTTTTGTGTATGTACATAAGGGTTGGTAATGTGAAGCAAGTATGATATCGAAAATTTGTGCATATGAAATTATTCGTTTAGCTATATGAATGCTATACTTTTTCTGTGCTGGAATTCCTTGCTCAAAACTTACTAAGCATAAATTGCTTACTCCGTTTCTTTGATCCTCTATTTTATAGATTTTGGTTCTCCAGCTATCGGACTCGGGATTTTGAAGTCGAAGTCGCTCACACTATCAAAGCCCCCCTTTTGGTACAATTTTGGTTGAACTTCGAAATGGCATGTATAGGACTACCCGTTTGTTGTGGGTCATGGACCCTTTGGACTTGTATAATTTTGGATAGCCATGCGAAAATGGCTTATATATGTTTGAGTGTAATGTTATAATCATTTGGTATGGATATGGTTATTGAGAGGTGTGGATAGGCTTGATAAGGATTGGCCATGGGAATGGTTAATCACTATCATAAATTGTGCTACTTATGCAAAAAGGGCTAGTTGAATCATGGAAACTATGAAATAGGTAAAGTCTACCTTAAAGGCAGATGCTGACAGCAACAGTGATGTAGATTTGGAAATTCACTAAAAATAGTAGGAATGGAATTAAATAGTGAATAAATTATGTAAACGAACCTTGATGAATCTATTTTCATAGGAAAGTAATGAAACAATTATACGGCCAGTATGTTAAGAGATATTCAGGTTCTTGTGAGACAGGGCCAGAACGGTTTCTGGATTTCCTGTTCCGACTTTGGAAATTAATTATAAATTAACCATAGACAATTAGGAGTCAAGCCATATATGTATAGATTCCTCTCTCAGTTTAGTTTCTATAGAAACAAACAGCATCAGTATTGAAGCCTTATACAGGGAGATATCCAAGTCGTAATGCGCAAAGGTCAGGGTAGTCGATCCCTGTAACATGGGAGACTTTGACTAATAAACTGTATTAATTGGCCTAACCAAAAATTCTAGAAAAAAATATGTAGATGGGAATATGAGTCTAGTTTCAGGGAAAATTTACGGAACTGGATTCCGAGTTTCTGAACTCAAGATATGATTTTTAAAGCGACTATTACGCAGATTGACAGTGTCTGGAAAATTTTTAAAGTTTGTTAACACCTTGTGTTCGACTCCGGTGACGGTCTCGGGTTCGGGGTGTTACATTTGATTGGTATCAGAGCCAGGTTTAGTCGATTCTAGGACTACCGTAATGCGTTGGGTCTAGCTATACATGCCATTTTATGTGATTATTTGATAGTGTGGTGATTTCTGACATTTGCAAATGTGTTTATTTATAGTAATGGATCCCGATCCCGACCGAGCGGTAGCTGATGATCTTGAGAGTGTAGCGCCTGCTCCCGCACAAGGGCAGCGCCGGTGGACTCTCAACCTAATGCTAGTAACCCGAATGATGAAGCTAGACAAGCTTTCTATAGCGTGATGAATGATTGGTTCAACCAATACATTCGAACTAATACGGCTGTTCCACAACCTCCCTTCCCGACTAATACAACCCCCGCACCTACAATACCTCCGGTAACTGACCAAATAAGGTCAAATAAGCCCCCAGTTGACAGAATCCGAAAACATGGGGCTACTGAATTTAAAGCTACGGATAGCGACGATGCCGAGCAAGCTGAATTTTGGTTGGACAACACTATCCGGGTACTCGATGAGCTATCTTGTACACCCGATGAATGCTTAAAGTGTACTATCTCCTTGCTACGTGATTCTGCCTACTATTGGTGGAGTACTCTGACTTCTGTTGTGCCCCGAGAGCAAGTAACTTGGGAGTTTTTCCAAACTGAGTTTCGGAAAAAGTATATCAGTCAGAGATTTGTTGATCAAAAACGGAAGGAATTTCTTGAGCTTAAGCAAGGTTCCATGTCGGTTACTGATTACGAGCGAAAATTTGTTAGACTTAGCAAATACGCTCGGGAATGTGTTTCGTCCGAGGCTATCATGTGTAAACGCTTCGAGGATGGGCTGAATGAAGATATAAAAATGTTTGTTGGCGTTCTTGAAATACGAGAGTTTGTAGTACTTGTCGAGCGAGCTTGTATAGCCGAAGAGCTTAGAAAAGAAAAACAAAAAGTTGATGTGGGAACTGGAGAGTTTCGTAAAAGATCTTCGGGAAAGCCTCTTTAACAGGCATCGAAGAAATTTTGAGATGATGTTGGCTAGTCGAGAGGCACTTCGGGCCTTTTTAGACGAGATTGTGATCGACCCCCTGTGGGTACACGAGGCACTTCGGTCGCTAGTGTTGGGAATGAACGTCGAGACAGAACGAAATGTCGATATTGCGGTAAATGGCATTCGGGGAGTTGTAGATTCCCTGACCGCTCCTGTTACAAGTGCGAATCAGTTGACCACTTTATTAAAGATTGCCCGAGGTTGTCTGAACAGAATGTAAATCAGAGTGGGAAACCGGGTGCTACCACTGCTCGAGGTAGACCATCTGGAAATACGGGCAATGCTAGTGGTGGTCAGAGAGGATCTAGAGATGCTACGACCAGATCCGAGGCTCGTGCGCCTGCTAGAGCTTATGCTATACGTGCCCGCGAGGATGCTTCTTCGCCTGATGTTATTACCGGTACTTTTACTCTCTTTGATACTAATGTAATTGCTTTGATTGACCCCGGTTCTACTCATTCTTACATATGTGAAACCTTAGCATCCAGTAAGACTTTACCTATTGAGTCTACTGAGTTCGTAATTCGGGTGTCAAATCCCTTGGGTCGTTACGTGCTTGTCGACAAAGTGTGTAAGAAATGTCCCCTAGTAATTCGAGGTTCCTGTTTTCCGGCGGACTTGATGCTTTTGCCGTTTAATGAATTTGATGTTATTCTCGGGTTGGATTGCTTGACCGTGCATGATGCGGTTGTGAATTGCAAAAGCAAGACGATTGAATTGAGGTGCACAAATAACGAAGTAATCCGAGTTGAGTCTACGGACTTGGATGGGTTGCCAGCTGTAATATCCTCAATGTTGCCCCAGAAATATGTAAGAAAAGGGAGCGAAGCATACCTTGCGTATGTACTTGATGACAAAGAATTAGAAAAGAAACCCGAATCTGTGCCGGTGGTTTGTGAATACCCGAATGTTTTTCCTGAAGAATTACCGGGTTTACCACCTGTTCGGGAGATAGAGTTTGGTATTGAGCTTGTACCTGGGACTACGCCGATTTCGATGGCTCCGTATCGTATGGCACCAACCGAGTTAAAAGAGTTGAAAGCTCAGTTGCAAGAATTGACGGATAGAGGTTTTGCTCGACCAAGTTTCTCACCTTGGGGTGCACCAGTATTGTTCGTGAAAAAGAAGGACGGAACCATGAGGTTGTGCATTGACTATCGTCAACTGAATAAAGTGACGATAAAGAACAAATATCCGTTACCGCGTATCGATGATTTGTTCGACCAACTAAAGGGAGCCTCAGTGTTCTCAAAAATAGATTTGAGATCGGGCTATTATCAGTTGCGAATTCGAGATTTGGACATACCCAAAACTGCCTTCAAAACGAGATATGGTCACTACGAGTTCTTAGTGATGCCGTTTGGGCTCACTAATGCCCCTGCGGTATTTATGGATTTGATGAATCGGATCTTCAGACCATATTTGGATCGGTTCGTAGTTGTGTTCATTGATGACATCTTGGTCTATTCAAGAGATGAGACCGAACATGCTAAGCACCTGAGACTAGTGTTGCAAATTTTGCGGGATAAGCAGTTATATGCTAAGTTCAGTAAGTGTGAGTTCTGGTTAAGAGAGGTTAGCTTCTTGGGTCATGTGGTATCCGCATCGGGTATTCGAGTTGACCCGAGCAAAATTTTAGCCATACTTAACTGGAAGCCTCCAAGAAATATTACCGAAGTTCGGAGCTTCCTGGGGCTCGCCGGTTATTACCGAAGATTTGTCAAAGGTTTCTCGATGATAGCCACACCAATGACGAAGCTACTTCAAAAGGATGTTAAGTTCGAATGGACGGAGAAATGTCAGAAAAGTTTTGATCAACTAAAAACTTATTTGACTGAAGCTCCAATTTTAGTACAACCCGAATCAGGCAAAGAGTTCGTCATTTATAGTGACGCATCCCTACTTGGGTTGGGTTGCGTATTGATGCAAGAAGGTCGAGTGGTGGCCTATGCGTCGAGACAATTAAAGCCACATGAGAAAAATTATCCGACCCATGATCTTGAACTAGCTGCCATCGTATTTGCTTTAAAAATATGGCGACATTACTTATTTGGTGAAAAGTGCCATGTATTTTCGGATCACAAAAGTCTCAAATATTTGATGACTCAAAGAGACTTAAATCTGCGACAAAGACGTTGGCTTGAGTTGTTGAAAGATTACGAGCTTGTCATTGATTACCACCCGGGAAAGGCTAATGTGGTTGCGGACGCCTTAAGCCGGAAATCATTGTTTGCTTTACGAGCGATGAATGTGCACTTGTCTGTTCTACCCGACAATGTGTTAGTAGCTGAATTAAAAGCCAAACCATTATTGATTCATCAAATTCGTGAAGCCCAAAAGGTTGATGATGAATTGGTTGCAAAACGGGCTGAGTGTGTTCCGAACAAGGAATCGGAGTTTCAAATTGATGATGATGATTGTTTGAGGTTCAGAAGTCGTTTGTGCATTCCAAGGAATTCGGGACTCATTTCGATGATTCTGAACGAAGCCCATTATAGCCGAATGTCAATTCACTCGGGGAGTACGAAAATGTACAACGATTTGAAACGTTGGTTTTGGTGGCATGGTATGAAACGAGACATCTCCGACTTTGTTTCGAGATGTTTAATATGTCAACAAGTGAAAGCGGAACATCAAGTGCCTTCAGGATTACTTCAGCCGATCATGATACCCGAGTGGAAATGGGATCGAGTCACAATGGACTTTGTGTCCGGACTGCCATTGTCAGCAAGTAAGAAGGATGCGATTTGGGTTGTTGCTGATAGACTGACTAAGTCGGCTCACTTTATCCCCGTGCGTACGGATTTTTCATTTGATAAACTAGCCGAATTGTATGTTTCTCAGATTGTGAGATTACACGGGGTACCTATTTCTATCGTGTCGGATAGAGATCCGAGATTCACCTCGTAATTTTGGAGGAAATTGCAAGAAGCTTTGGGTACCAAGCTGCATTTTAGCACTGCTTTTCACCCCCAAACCGATGGTCAATCTGAGTGGATAATTTAGATACTTGAGGATATGCTAAGATGTTGCATCCTCGAGTTCAGTAGTTCATGGGAACGGTATTTACCTTTGATTGAATTCGCTTACAACAATAGTTTTCAATCAAGTATTAAGATGGCACCTTACGAGGCTTTGTACAGTCGTAAATGCCGTACACCATTGTTTTGGACAGAGCTCGATGAAAGAACGATACCCAAACCTATTTACTGGTAAGATTTTCGGGGACGAAAATTTCTTAAGTGGGGGAGAGTTGTGACAGCCCAAAATTGACCCTAGTCGGGAAGTGGTTTCGGGACCGCTAAACCGAGTCACCGAAATGTTTGAATGTGATATTTATTGTCTAGAATATGTAATTATGAATGTGTGAAAATTTCAAGCTTCGATTTAGTCGATTGCATGTGAATTTAGTCAATAGGACTTATGTGCGACATTTTTGAAATGTGATAGGTCGAAGCATAAGGACCTATTAGAGCATGAAATAAAAAGGGGGGACTTGCATGTCAAATTCCCCCCCTAACTAGTAGTGGCCGGCCATGACAAGCATGGTAGACCAAGTGTGATGGGCAAGACATGTCATAGACATGTTGTGTTGGTGCATCATGGGTGGAAAAAAAATAAAATAAGGAGCATGGGCATAAAATAATGAAAGGGAATATGATGAAAACAAAAAAAAAAGTGTGTAGTTGTTTCCCCCCCCCCATTACCGTGAGTTAAAGAAAAGAAAAGAGAAAATTTTGTTCATCCTTTTTCATCTTCATTTGGCCGAAAATTCAAAGGAAGGAGGAAGGAGTTCTTGCTTCATGTTTGGTTTGGAAGAGGATTAGGAGGAGGTTTGGCCATACTTGTATCTAGATCAAGGTATGTTTGAGGTTGTGCCATGAGATTCATGCATGTTTTTAGTTGCTAGCTTGAGTTCTAATTAGCCCATGGTTCAAATCTTTGCTATGTCATGGGGATGATATTCGGCCTAGGTAGATTTTGTGTTAATGCCATTGCATGCTAAATATGAAGCTTGTTAATGATGCATGTGATGGTGGATTGATGATTCTTGAATCTTCTTTTTAGCATTTTTGAGTGAGCACATATGTGCATTGGTTGCTAGATGGAGAAGAATCGACTAGCAAGTTGTGTGCTAAGGCCGAATATAATTTTTGTATATTAATGAGTAATGCATGTGTTAAATTGATGGAAAGGGAGAGGATGCTTTACTAGTGTATATATGTGTGTATTAGCCAAGTTTTGAACTTGAAACAAAAGGGTGTTTAGTCAATACAAGTGACCATACTTGTAGAATGTATTAAGTGTTGAAATCGGCCCCAACATAGACATGCATATTCAGCCATAGGAAGGAGATTGGTGTTGCATGTATTTGGTTAGAGGCAAGCATATTGATGCTTTTGTCTTGGCTTAGAAAATTCGGCCAAGGGGGAAAAATTAGCTAAAATGTTGAGTTTGATTCATGATTCCGTACATATGTGACTTTAATGTCTAATGTATAAAAATGGGCTAAGTGCCTTGTGTTCCTCTTTCCGATGCTCAAATGATTAAATCAATTTATTTGTTTAATTAAGCTCAAGAGCAAAGGGGAACTAAATCCGATAAAGGGAAGGAAAAAGTGGTCGAATAGCTATCGGAATCGTTCGACAACACCCGAGGTAAGTTCTTGAGTAAAAGAGCTTAAATTATGATTTGATTAGATCATGTTTTAAGCAAACCAAAATCATGCTCTTTGTGTGGCTATTGAGCCGAAATTGCAAGAATGATAAATGTCTTGTGTTTGAGTTTTACTAACGAAAACGAAATACGAATGTGCCATGATTTATTGTTAAATGTGCATGGTTATTTGAATGATGTCCGGGCTAAGTCCCGAAGGCTTTGTGCTAAGTGACCATATCCGGACTAAGATCCGAAGGCATTTGTGCGAGATACTAATTCCGGGCTAAGCCCGAAGGCATTTGTGCGAGTTACTAAATCCGGGTTAAGTCCCGAAGGCAATTGTGCGAGTTACTATAACCGGGCTATGTCCCGAAGGCATTTGAACGAGTAGCTATATCCGGTTAAATTCCGAAGGTATGTGATTTGGGAATGAATGATCTTGCTGTAAAAATTTCAGTAAATACTCTAGAAACATCCCAACATTGAGGTATGTTTCGTATGTGCTTAAATTTAGTTGAGCCCTTACAAATAAGTATTCGCTCAGTTGATAAACGAGCTACCGGCCTTTGGCTAAGTTGATCTTTTGTGTATGTACATAAGGGTTGGTAATGTGAAGCAAGTATGATATCGAAAATTTGTGCATATGAAATTATTCGTTTAGCTATATGAATGCTATACTTTTGCTGTGCTGGAATTCCTTGCTCAAAACTTACTAAGCATAAATTGCTTACTCCGTTTCTTTGATCCTCTATTTTATAGATTTTGGTTCTCCAGCTATCGGACTCGGGATTTTGAAGTCGAAGTCGCCCACACTATCAAAGCCCCCCCTTTTGGTACAATTTTGGTTGAACTTCGAAATGGCATGTATAGGACTACCCGTTTGTTGTGGGTCATGGACCCTTTGGACTTGTATAATTTTGGATAGCCATGCGAAAATGGCTTATATATGTTTGAGTGTAATGTTATAATCATTTGGTATGGATATGGTTATTGAGAGGTGAGGATAGGCTTGACAAGGATTGGCCATGGGAATGGTTAATCACTATCATAAATTGTGCTACTTATGCAAAAAGGGCTAGTTGAATCATGGAAACTATGAAATAGGTAAAGTCTACCTTAAAGGCAGATGCTGACAGCAGCAGTGATGTAGACTTGGAAATTCACTAAAAATAGTAGGAATGGAATTAAATAGTGAATAAATTATGTAAACGAACCTTGATGAATCTATTTTCATAGGAAAGTAACGAAAAAATCATACGGACAGTATGTTAAGAGATATTCAGGTTCTTGTGAGACAGGGCCAGAACAGTTTCTGGATTTCCTGTTCCGACTTTGAAAATTCATTATAAATTAACCCGAGACAATTAGGAGTCAAGCCATATATGTATAGATTCCTCTCTGAGTCTAGTTTCTATAGAAACAAACGGCATCAGTATTGAAGCCCTGTACAGGGAGATATCCAAGTCGTAATGCGCAAAGGTCAGGGTAGTCGATCCCTGTAACATGGGAGATTTTGACTAATACACTGTACTAATTGGCCCAACCAAAAATTCTAGAAAAAAATATATAGATGGGCATATGAGTCTAGTTTCAGGGAAAATTTACGGAACTGGATTCCGAGTTTCTGAACTCAAGATATGATTTTTAAAGCGACTATTACGCAGATTGGCAGTGTCTGGAAAATTTTTAAAGTTTGTTAACACCTTGTGTTCGACTCCGGTGACGGTCTCGGGTTCGGGGTGTTACAGGAAATGTTAGATTAATTGTATTAAATTGCTCAATGTGATTAAAAATGCGTATGACCACTTTGTATTTGAGCTAAAGGTGGCCATATGACGTATCAACTCCTTGTCATATTCGGCCATAAGCTAGCATAATGAGACTTTAATAAGTTAAATTTGCTTGAATTAGCTCAAGAGCTTAGAGGACCAAAGTTGGACAAGGGAAAGGAAAAAGTGATCAAATAGCTGCCGAAATCGTTCGACAACATCCGAAGTAAGTTTTTGAGTAATGGATCTTAGATTATGATTCGATTAGATCATGTTTTAAGTAAATTAAAATCATGCTCTTTGTATGTACTATTGAGCCGAAAATGATAATGCTTGATAACTGACTTGTGTTTGAATTCTAGTTATGAAAATGAAATATAGATGTGTCATGATTTATTGATATGTGCATGGATATTTGGATGATAACCGGGCTAAGTCCCGAAGGCATTTGTGCTAGTGACTAATTCCGGGCTAAGCCCGAAGGCATTTGTGCGAGCTACTATATCCGGGCTAAGTCCCGAAGGCATTTGTGCGAGTTACTATAACCGGGCTAAGTCCCGAAGGCATTTGAGCAAGTAGTTATATCCGGCTAAATTCCGAAGGTACTTGGTTTGGGAATGAGCGATCTTGCTGTAATAATTTCAATTAATACGCTCGTAAAATTCCAACGATGAGGTACGTTTCGTATATGCATTGGAGTAGTTGATTCCTTTTAAATATTATTCGCTCAGTCAATTAATGAGCTTCCGGCCTTTGGTTAAGTTGATCCCTTATGTGTGAATATAAGGGTTGGAAATGTGAAGTAGGACTGATTTTTTTGAGAATATGTGTATATGAAATTATCCGTTTAGTTATATGAATGCTATACTTTAGTTGTGCCTAATTTCATTGCTCAAAACTTACTAAGCATTAAATGCTTACTCCGTTTTTTGAATCTCTATTTTATAGATTTTGGTTCGTCAGCTATCGGACTCGGGATTGTCGAAGTCGAAGTCGTCCACACTATCGAAGCCCTTTTGGTACACTTTTGGTTGAACTCTGAAAATGGCATGTATAGGACTACCCTTTTTGTTGTTGGTCATGTACCCTTTGGTTTTGTATAAATTTGGATAGCCATGCGAAAATGGCTTATATATATACTTTGAGCATAGCATTATAATCGTTTTGTATGTTGTTCATTGAGAGGTATGGAAATGTTTGGTAACGATTAGACATTGGAATGGTTAATCATGATCATTTTGGTGCTTTGTATGACAAGTTCTAGTTGATTCATGGAAAACCATGAAATAGGTAAAGTTTACCTTAAAAACAGATGCTGACAGCAGCAGTGGTGTGGATTTGAAAAATCACTAAAAATAGTAGGAATGGAATTAAATAGTGAATAAATTATGTAATCGAACCTTGATGAATCTTCTTTCATATGGAAGAAACGAAATGATCGTATGAGTCGTATTTTAAGAGATATTTAAGTTTTCGTGGAACAGGGCCAGAGCAATTTCTGGATCCCCTGATCTGACTTTGGAAATTCACTATAAATTAACCAGATATAATTAGACGTTATGCCATATATGTATAATTCCTTTTTGAGTCTAGTTTCATTAGAAACAAACGACATAAGTATTGAATCCCTGTACAAGGATATATCTAAGTCGTAATGCATGAAGGTCAGAGTAGTCAAACCCTGAAACAGGGGAGACTTTAACTAATAAACTGTACTAATTGGCTCGACCAAAAATTCTAGAAAACAATTTTTAGAAGGATATGTGAGTCTAGTTTCAGGTAAAATTTACGAAACTGGTTTTCGAGTTTTGGAACTCAAGATATGGTTTTTAAGGTGACAGTGACGCAGTTAGCCAGCTTGTCTGGAAATTTTTAAAATGAACTGTGTTTTACAATGAAATAAGTCCGTAAATACCTCGTGTTCGATTCCGGCCATGGTCTCGGGTACGGGGTGTTATAATTTTATTGGTATCAGAGCTACGGTTTAGTTGATTCTAGGACTACCGTATTACGTTTGGGTCTAGCTATACATGCCATTTTGTGATTATTTGATAGTGTGGTGATTTCTGATAATTGAAAATGTATTTATTTATAGTAATGGATCCCGATCCCAACCGAACGGTAGCTGATGATCTTGAGAGTGTAGCGCCCGCTCCCGCACAAGGGACAGCGCCGGCGGACTCTCAACCTATTGCTAGTAATCCGAATGATGAGGCTAGACAAGCTTTTTATAGCGTGATGAATGATTGGTTCAACCAATACATTCGAACTAATACGGCTATTCCACAACCTCCATTCCCGACTAATACCACCCCCGCACCTACAATACCTCCGGCAACTGACCAAATAAGGTCAAATAAGCCCTCAGTTGACAGAATCCGAAAACACAGGGCTACTGAATTTAAAGCTACGGACAGCGATGATGCCGAGCAAGCTGAATTTTGGTTCGACAACACTATTCGGGTACTCGATGAGCTATCTTGCACACCCGATGAGTGCCTAAAGTGTACTATCTCCTTGCTACGTGATTTTGTCTACTATTGGTGGAATACGTTGACTTCTGTTGTGCCCAGAGAGCAAGTAACTTGGGAGTTTTTCCGAACCGAGTTTCAGAAAAAGTATATCAGTCAGAGATTCATGGATCAAAAACGGAAGGAATTTCTTGAACTTAAACAAGGTTTCATGTCGGTTACTGACTATGAATGAAAATTTATAAGGCTTAGCCGGTACGCTCGAAAATGTATTTCCTCAGAAGCCGTGATTGTAAACGTTTCGAGGATGGGCTGAATGATGATATAAAGCTGTATGTTGGCATTTTGAAAATCTGAGAATTTGTGGTACTTGTCGAGCGAGCTTGCAAAGCCGAGGAGCTCAGTATGGAGAAAAGAAAAGCTGAGGTGGGAGCAAAGGAGTTTCGTAAAAGGTCTTCGGGGAAGCCCTTCCAACAGTCATCGAAGAAATTTAGAGATGACTTAGGCCGGTCTAGAGGCACTTCGGGTTTTTCTAGACGAGATCGTGATCGACCCCCTATGAGTGCACGAGTCACTTTGGTCGCCAGTGTTGGAAATGATCGTCGAGACAGAACGAAGTGTCAGTATTGTGGTAAATGGCATTCGGGGAGCTGTAGATTCCATGACCGCTCCTGTTACAAGTGCGGATCAGCTGACCACTTTATTAAAGATTGCTCGAGATTGTCTGAACAGAACGTAAATCAGAGTAGGAAACCTGGTGCTACTACTGCTCGGGGTAGACCATCTAGGAATACGGGCAATGCTAGTGGCAGTCAGAAAGGATCTAGAGATGCTACAACCAGATCTGAGGCTCGTGCTCCTGCTAGAGCTTATGCCATACGCGCACGCGAGGATGCTTCTTCGTCAGATGTTATTACCTGTACTTTTACTCTCTTTGATACTAATGTGATTACTTTGATTGACCCTGGTTCCACTCATTCTTATATATGTGAAACCTTAGCATCCAGTAAGACTCTACCTATTGAGTCTACTGAGTTTGTAATTCGGGTGTCAAATCCTTTGGGTCGTTACGTGCTTGTCGACAAAGTGTGTAAGAAATGTCCCCTAGTAATCCGAGGTTCCTGTTTTTCGGCCGATTTGATGCTTTTACCGTTTGAAAAATTTGATGTTATCCTCGGTATGGATTGGTTGACCGTACATGATGCAATTGTAAATTGAAAAAGTAAAACCATCGATTTAAGGTGTGTAAATAACGAGGTAATCCGAGTTGAGTCTACTGATTGAATAGGTTGCCAGCTGTAATATCATCGATGTTGGCTCAGAAATATGTAAGAAAGGGGTGTGAAGCATACCTTGCGTATGTACTTGATGACAAAGAGTCAGAAAAGAAGCCTGAATCCGTGCCAGTGGTTTGTGAATACCCGGATGTTTTTCCCGAAGAATTACCGAGTTTACCACCTGTTCGGGAGGTAGAGTTTGGTATCGAGCTTGTACTTGCGACTACACCGATTTCGATAGCTCTGTATCGTATGGCACCAATCGAGTTAAAAGAGTTGAAGGCTCAGTCGCAAGAGTTGACGGATAGGGGTTTCGCTCGACCAAGTTTCTCACCTTGGGGAGCACCAGTATTGTTTGTGAAAAAGAAGGACGGAACCATGAGGTTGTGCATCGACTATCGTCAGCTGAATAAGGTGACAATAAAGAATAAATATCTGATACCGCGCATTGACGATTTGTTTGATCAACTAAGGGGAGCCTCAGTGTTTTCAAAGATAGACTCGAGATCGGGTTATTATCAGTTGCGAATTCAAGATTCGGATATACCCAAAACAGCTTTCAGAACGAGATACGGTCACTACGAGTTCTTAGTGATGCCGTTTGGGATCACTAATGCCCCTGCGGTATTTATGGATCTGATGAATCGGGTCTTCAGACAGTATCTGGACCGGTTTGTAGTTGTGTTTATTGATGACATCTTGGTCTACTCAAGAGATGAAACCGAGCATGCAGAGCACCTGAGATTAGTGTTGCAAATTTTACGAGATAAGCAGTTATATGCTAAGTTCAGTAAGTGTGAGTTCTGGTTAAGAGAAGTGAGCTTCTTGGGTCATGTGGTATCCGCATCGGGTATTCGAGTTGATCCGAGCAAAATTTCAGCCATACTTAACTGGAAGCCTCCGAGAAATATTACTGAGGTTCAGAGCTTTTTGGGACTAGCCGATTACTACAGACGGTTTGTAAAGGGTTTCTCGATGATAGCCACACCAATGACGAAGCTACTTCAAAAAGATGTTAAGTTCGAATGGACGGAAAAATGTCAGAAAAGTTTTGATCAACTGAAAACTTATTTGACTGAAGCTCCAATTCTGGTGCAGCCCGAATCAGGCAAGGAGTTTGTCATTTATAGTGATGCATCCCTACTTGGGTTGGGTTGCGTATTGATGCAAGAAGGTCGAGTTGTGGCCTATGCGTCGAGACAATTAAAGCCACATGAGAAAAATTATCCGACCCATGATCTCGAACTAGCTGCCATCGTATTCGCTTTGAAAATATGGCGACATTATTTATTTGGTGAGAAGTGCCATGTATATTCGGATCACAAAAGTCTCAAATATTTGATGACTCAAAGAGACTTGAATCTACGACAAAGGCGTTGGCTTGAGTTGTTGAAAGATTATGAGCTTGTCATTGATTATCACCCGGGAAAGGCTAATGTGGTTGCGGTCGCCTTAAGCCGAAAATCACTGTTTGCTTTACGAGCGATGAACGTACACTTGTCTGTTCTACCCGACAATGTGTTAGTAGCTGAATTAAAGGCCAAACCATTGTTGATTCATCAAATTCGTGAAGCTCAGAAAGTCGATGATGAATTGGTTGCAAAACGGGCTGAATGTGTTTCGAATATGGAATCAGAGTTTCAAATTGACGATGACGATTGTTTGAGGTTCAGAAGTCTTTTGTGTGTTCCAAGAAATTTAGAACTTATTTCGATGATTCTGGACGAAGCTCATTGTAGCCGAATGTCAATTCACCCGGGGAGTATGAAAATGTACAACGATCTGAGACGTCAGTTTTGGTGGCATGGTATGAAACGAGACATTTCCGATTTTGCTTCGAAGTGCTTAGTATGTCAGCAAGTGAAGGCGGAACATCAAGTGCCTACGGGTTTACTTCAGCCGATCATGATACCTGAATGGAAATGGGATCGAGTCACGATGGATTTTGTATCTGGGTTGCCAGTGTCGGTAAGTAAGAAAGATGCAATTTGGGTTGTTGTTGATAGACTGACTAAGTCGGCTCACTTTATCCCCGTACGCACGGATTTTTCATTGGATAAACTAGCTGAATTGTATGTTTCTCAGATTGTGAGGTTACACGGGGTACCTATTTCTATTGTGTCGGATAGAGATCCGAGATTCACCTCACGATTTTGGAAGAAATTGCAAGAAGCTTTGGGTACCAAGTTGCATTTTAGCACCGCTTTTCACCCCCAAACCGATGGTCAATCCGAGCGGATAATTCAGATACTCGAGGATATGTTGAGATGCTGCATCCTTGAGTTTAGTAGTTCATGGGAATGGTATCTACCTTTGATTGAGTTCGCTTACAACAATAGTTTTCAGTCAAGCATTAAGATGGCGCCTTACGAGGCTTTGTACGGTCGAAAATGCCGTACACCATTGTTTTGGACCGAGCTCGGTGAAACTAAAATTTTCGGAGTTGATTTGATTAAAGATGCTGAGCAAAAAGTAAAAATAATTCGTGAAAGTCTGAAGGCAGCATCCGATCGTCAGAAGTCGTACGCGGATTTGAAACGAAAGGACATTGAGTATCAGGTGGGAGATAAAGTGTTTCTTAAAGTTTCACCTTGGAAAAAGATACTCAGATTTGGGCGTAAGGGAAATTGAGTCCGAGGTTCATCGGGCCATATGAAATATCCGAATGAGTCAGTCCAGTTGCGTATAGATTGATTTTACCCCCTGAACTTGAAATGATCCACAACGTTTTTCATTTTTCGATGCTTCGACGCTACAGATCTGATCCTTCGCACATAATAAGTCCCTCCGAGGTTGAAATTCAAGCCGATATGAGTTATGAAGAAGAACTGATTCGTATCTTGGCTCGTGAAGTGAAAGAGTTACGAAACAAAAAGGTTCCTTTAGTAAAAGTGTTATGGCTCAAACATGGGATGGAAGAAGCTACTTGGGAGACCGAGAACTCTATGAAAGAACGATACCCAAACTTATTTACCGGTAAGATTTTCGGGGACGAAAATTTCTTAAGTGGGGGAGAGTTGTGACAGCCCTAAAGTAACCCTAGTCGGAAAGCAGTTTCGGGACCGCTAAACCGAGTCACCAAATTATTTGGATATGATAATTATTGTCTAAAATATGTGAATATGAATGTGTGAAAGTTTTAAGCTTCAATTTAGTTAATTGCATGTGAATTTAGTTAATAGGACTTATGTGAGAAAATTTAGGATTGTGCTAGGCAAATGTAAGTGGCCTATTAATGCATGTTATAAAGGTGATGGGTTTGCATGTCAAATTACACAAAATTTGACTAGTGGCCGGCCATGCTATGGGATAAAAGGTATTATAAACCTTTTATGTTAGTGTTTTATGTTAGGAAAAATAAAATAAGGAGCATGGGCAATAAAATAATAATGGTTAGTAGGATGATGAAAAAAAAAGAGGTTCTCATTTGTTTCTTCTTGACCGAAAAATCAAAGGAAGGAGGGGAAGAAAAGGTTGAAGAGGTTCGGCCATAATAGTATCTAGATTAAGGTATGTTTGATGATGTTCCATGAGATGCATGCATGTTTTAGTTGTTAGCTTGAGTTCTACCTAGCCCATGGTTTAAATCTTTGCTATGTGATAGAGATGATATTCGGCCATGGGTGTTGTCTTCTTGGTTGGTGTTTGATGTTGTGGTGATGATGCATGGAGATGAGTTAAGTTTCGGCTAAGGTGGAATTGTGTTGATGTCATTTGCATGCTAAATGTGAAGCTTTGTAATGATACATGTGATGGTGGATTGATGCCTCTTGGATTTTCTTTTTACCATTTTTTTTGAGTTAGACATTAGGTTCTTTGTTTAACCCATGACCAAAATTGAAATGGTATGGTGTCTTGATGCATTTGGCCATAGTAGGAAATATGGTTGTTGTTCACGTTATTTGCATGAGAAATGGTAGTAAGTTGAAGTGCAAATATTAGTATTTGATTACTAGTGTATATAAGTGTATTAGCCGAGTTTTGAACTTGAAACAAAATGGTATGTAGTTAATACAAGTAACCATATTTGTAGGAAGTATTAAGCATATAATTGGCCTCAACATAGACATGCATATTCGGCCACATGAGATAGATTGGTGTTGCATGTATTCGGTTAGGGGCAAGCATATTGATGCTTTTATCTTGACTTAGATAATCGGCTCAAGGAGAATTTGTTAAAGTGCTTAGTTAATTGATATTAGGTTAATGATGTGTGTATTCGGTCATGAAGGTGCACATGAGGAAATGTTAGATTAATTGTATTAAATTGCTCAATGTGATTAAAAATGCGTATGACCACTTTGTATTTGAGCTAAAGGTGGCCATATGACCTATCAACTCCTTGTCATATTCGGCCATAAGCTAGCATAATGAGACTTTAATAAGTTAAATTTTCTTGAATTAGCTCAAGAGCTTAGAGGACCAAAGTTGGACAAGGGAAAGGAAAAAGTGATCGAATAGCCGCTGAAATCGTTCGACAACATCCGAAGTAAGTTTTTGAGTAATGGATCTTAGATTATGATTCGATTAGATCATGTTTTAAGTAAATTAAAATCATGCTCTTTGTATGTACTATTGAGCCGAAAATGATAATGCTTGATAACTGACTTGTGTTTGAATTCTAGTTATGAAAATGAAATATAGATGTGTCATGATTTATTGATATGTGCATGGATATTTGGATGATAACCGGGCTAAGTCCCGAAGGCATTTGTGCTAGTGACTAATTCCGGGCTAAGCCTGAAGGCATTTGTGCGAGCTACTATATCCGGGCTAAGTCCCAAAGGTATTTGTGCGAGTTACTATAACCGGGCTAAGTCCCGAAGGCATTTGAGCATGTAGTTATATCCAGCTAAATTCCGAAGGTACTTGGTTTGGGAATGAGCGATCTTGCTGTAATAATTTCAATTAATATGCTCGTAAAATTCCAATGATGAGGTACGTTTCGTATATGCATTGGAGTAGTTGATTCCTTTTAAATATTATTCGCTCAGTCAATTAATGAGCTTCCGGCCTTTGGTTAAGTTGATCCCTTATGTGTGAATATAAGGGTTGGAAATGTGAAGTAGGACTGATTTTTTTGAGAATATGTGTATATGAAATTATCCGTTTAGTTATATGAATGCTATACTTTAGTTGTGCCTAATTTCATTGCTCAAAACTTACTAAGCATTAAATGCTTACTCCGTTTTTTGAATCTCTGTTTTATAGATTTTGGTTCGTCAGCTATCGGACTCGGGATTGTCGAAGTCAAAGTCGTCCACATTATCAAAGCCCTTTTGGTACACTTTTGGTTGAACTCTGAAAATGGCATGTATAAGACTACCCTTTTTGTTGTTGGTCATGTACCCTTTGGTTTTGTATAAATTTGGATAGCCATGCGAAAATGGCTTATATATATACTTTGAGCATTGCATTATAATCGTTTTGTATGTTGTTCATTGAGAGGTATGGAAATGTTTGGTAACGATTAGCCATTGGAATGGTTAATCATGACCATTTTGGTGCTTTGTATGACAAGTTCTAGTTGATTCATGGAAAACCATGAAATAGGTAAAGTTTACCTTAAAAACAGATGCTGACAGCAGCAGTGGTGTGGATTTGAAAAATCACTAAAAATAGTAGGAATGGAATTAAATAGTGAATAAATTATGTAATCGAACCTTGATGAATATTATTTCATATGGAAGAAATGAAACGATCATATGAGTCGTATTTTAAGCGATATTTAAGTTTTCGTGGAACAGGGCCAGAGCGATTTCTAGATCCCCTGATCTGATTTTGGAAATTCACTATAAATTAACCAAAGAGAATTAGAAGTCATTGAATATATGTATAGATTCATTTTTTAGTCTAGTTTCATTAGAAACAAACGGCATAAGTATTGAAGCCCTGTACAAGGAGATATCTAAGTCGTAATGCATGAAGGTCAGAGTAGTCGAATCCTGAAATAGGGGAGAATTTAACTAATAAAATGTACTAATTGGCTCAACCAAAAATTCTAGAAAAATATTTGTAGAAGGATATGTGAGTCGAGTTTCAGGTAAAATTTACGAAACTGGTTTTTGAGTTTTGGAACTCAAGATATGGTTTTTAAGGTGACAGTGACGCAGTTAGCCAGCTTGTCTGGAAAGTTTTAAAATGAACTGTGTTTTACAATGAAATAAGTCCGTAAATACCTCGTGTTCGACTCCGGCCACGGTCTCAGGTACGGGGTGTTACAGCCTGGACTGGTAATCCTGCCATAAGATGTGAAGTTCGCGGGAGTGCACACCTGATATAATCATCCTTATGAATTGACGGTTAATGAATATTCCATCGAGATTTCCTAGACAATCAATGGGATTAACATGAAATACTTGTACAAAATGAATTGTTAAATGATGAGCTCATCTATGATCATTTATATGGTGCATTGTCATGTGACTAACTCTTTTGTTGAGTGCATGTGATAGGGAACCATGTCATACTTGTTGGTTTCCTTGTCTATTATGGATGTATGCTAATTACTTGGTAAGTTTACTTTCTAGTTATTCGAGCTTACTAAGCATGTAAATGCTTACCCCTCTCATTTCCCTATTTTTCAGAGCTTAGAACTTGTGAGGATTGGAAGATGGTATGAGAGTCAGCACACTATCATCTAGCCCAGCTTTGGTATAAAGACATTTCTATTTTGTTCAATGGCATGTATAGGATTTTGAGTATTTTGTTATATGTGTCATTTGATTTGCCAAATGAAGGCATGTACAGATGTATCTATCTTTTTTGTATATGGCCATTGGAATTGGCTTAATCGAAGTAGGCTATGACCTACAAATCCATGCATGTTTACACTATTATATGATGGGTTGCTATAATTGGCAATGAGTTACCAAAACGAGCCAAAGTTTGAATGAATTACAATAACATGGAAAACCCGTAAATACTAGTTGGGAAATAACCTTGCATGTATGACACCAATGATATGAGGTCTCCATGCAATAAATTTTATCAAGATCATTTACAAGGATATAATTATGTTTTATTTTGTATTGGGTAACCATTAAGCATAAGAAGTAAAAAAGGGTGACCAAAAAGGCTTGGGAAATAGCCTATTAGGGTCCACATGGTTGGACACACAAGCGTGTGTCCAAGCCGTGTATGACACACAACTCACTCCTATGGTTGTGTACTATGGCCGTGTGTCCCCTGCATTTAAAATTTTAGGTCAGTGTAGTATACGAGCAGGCTACACAGGCGTGTACCTTGGTTGTGCTTAAAAGACAGTATTGAACACAGGTAGGTCACACGAGCTTGTGCCGAGGCCGTACTGAAAAGTCAGTGTTGCACACGAACTAAGGGCATGGGCGTGTCCCAAGCCACATGGGTGTGTGTGACCACACGACCCACCCATATGGGCATGTGATACTTCTAAATAAGAAAAATTTCCCAAGGTGCCCAAGGTTCATCGAATGTTCTTGGTTATGTCCCGCACTACCTATAGGTATTGTTTTAAGCCTCAAAGGCTTACATTAGGGACGAGATGTATATGGTTGAAAAGTTTTAAATTTTGGGTGAAACTTTGTGACCTGAGTTGGTATATTGAAATGTAAAGTCCCGGTAATGCCTCGAACTCTATCCCGGTGCCGGATACAGGTGAGGGGTGTTACACTCTCCCACTAAGGTAAATGCGATGCCATAATTTACCTTGGGGCTTAGGCCGAATGTGATCTGTTTCTCCTTAAGTGATAGTAAGTGGGTGTTGACCCTTGTTGCTAAGAGATTAATTAAATACCATAAATGATGTAGGTTGTTGCTCGAAGGATTTTCGCAAATTTTCGTAATCAGGTGTGTATTCACGCCCCTCTTTGTTGGAAATCAGCAAAAGTCGTTCCTACGGGGCCTTATTATTCCGAAGAGTCATCCTAATCCATGTTGCTAATGTTCCGGTCTTCAAACAAGAACTAGGGGGCTCGTTCGACCTGGCGCTGGTTAGACACAGCATTTAAGGCCTCACGAGCATGCGATCACTTGTGCAGTAAACTGAACCCACAGATCAGGGGCGATAGATTGTTGAGGCCACCACGAGCATTCTCGTGTACTAGGGCCGCTCTAGGCTGAAATGGGCCGTGTGGTCCTAATGGGCTCATGGGCCACACACTGATAAAATCTAAAGCAAGTGAAAAATTATGAACTAGGCTATGGTGTTCGCATAACCGTGATTAAAATTGGGCTAAATGGGCCACAAGAGCATGTGGGCCCACTTGGGCTGAGTAATGGGCCTTGGGCCCATTTACACCATTTTGACCATATAGGTTACTTGAGTCACTCGAGGCGACGGCAGACCATCTATGAGGTCGTAATCTGTACTAGGACCCAAAAATTAGTAAAATGACCAAAATACCCCTAAAGGTAAATGACTGATTTGTCTGAGATTTGTATGACTGATTTTGTGCAAGACATTCTACGTACATGACATACTGCTTGGGATTGGGATATTGTTATGGAGGAAGAAACCGTATTGGTGGCTGTGCCACTAGATAGTGTCGCAACCGGTGCTAACACCGTAAGTGTAGGGATGGCGTGGGTGATTTATTCCCTACAGGTAATGCAGGGTTGGATGGAGGCATGTGTAGGGTTAGATGGGTTATCAGGAATTATTCCTATGGGTTTCAAATTGAAATGGGCTAGGCCCAACTGATATTGATTCTGAGATGGGCCAGGGCCAACTGATACTGTGATGGGTTGAGACCCAAAAGCTAATGAATCAGGCTTTGGCCCACATATTTTCTGAATTAGATTGGTTTGCTACTGAATAGGGCTCAAGCCTAGATTGGTTTGGATGCTAGGGGATTACACACAGAGTTTTCGTAAACTCACCCTATTTTTTAACTGTGTAGGTAATCCCCAGCATTGGGAGGATCGGTGCCACGAGGGACTCGGAGATGGTCACACAGCTGCTTTTGTTATCTACTACGTTTTTTTGCTTCTTAGTACTTTAATTTCTGTTTGGTTTGTAATAATGCCTTTCTAGTTTTTATTTTTAACTTTGGGGTTTTATTTACTATGTTTGATATTTGTTAGAAGTAGATCACAGTTTTCCAAAACAATAACTATTTTCAAAACACTACGTTTTTGCCACTAAACTTTTAAGCATCATGTTTTTGTAAATAGACTATTTTAAATTAAGCTTCGACAACAAACATTGTTTTAAATAGGAATAAATTTCCAGTGCACCACGTTTTGTAAAATAAACCAACGTAAATAGAGGTTTTAAATGGTAAGAAGGGTTTTCAATGGAAACATGGTTTTCGAAAAACACTTCAATGTGACACGTTAGATTTGGCCATAACATATAGGCCGAGTTTAGGGTGTTACATTTAGTTGTATCAGAGCTCTATTGCAAAACTCAGCTGTGGATTGGGTTTTAAAATGGAATTTCTGAAAGAGCTGTTTCAAAAGATTTGGAGTATTTGAACTTTTTTACTGGATGTTTCCTGAATGTGTGGTTCACCGAGTCTCTGGCGCTGAATCTATAAGTTTTTTGAATACTGTTGTCTGCTTTTAAACTATTATGCAATGTGAAACATTGTGATTACTTTAGAAATTTGACCATACTACTCTAGATAGAGTAAATAGTGAGACTGTAGGAAACTAAGACTGTAGTGAGAGCCTACGAATGCAAAAAGAAACTCTAAACTTCTGCATCCCATAAAACATCTGTTTAATTACTAGAACTATGAGTTAATCTGCATAAAATTTCTAATTCAGATAATACGCAAATCGATTATGAGCACCAGATGTACTCGTGGAAGGAATACAAGAGGCCACGGCAGAGGCCGTGGAAATGTTAGGGCTGAGTCATTGTCATCTGGCCACATGCCTAATGCTGAAGGTAGGGAAGCACCAGCTTCACCTATAACTGAAACTAGATTTCACAATCGAGCAGCTGGGGACGATGCTATGTCTTAAGCTATGTTGCGAATTCTGGAAAGGGTCGCTGGGCCTAATAATGGTACTGCGGGCCGTAAGTCGATTACAGAACGACTTCGGTCGAATGGAGCTGAGACTTTTAAATGTATTACTGGAGTAGCCACTAATGTGGTTGAATATTGGATTGAGGCCATGGAAAGGATAATGGATGACCTCGACTGTACCCCTGAGCAGAAGGTAAAAGGTGCAGTGTCTTTACTACGAGGCAAAGCCTATCAGTGGTGACTTACAGTGAAAGAGAGTACTCAGCCTAACCGGTTAACTTGGGATTTCTTCAAGTCTACATATCAAGGAAAGTATGTGGGCACTAGTTACGTGGATGCCCAAAGAAGGGAGTTTCTAAACTTGACTCAAGGGGATAAATCTGTAGCAGAATACGAGGCGGAGTTTTTACGACTTATCCGCTATGCTTGTGGAATAGTGGAAACAGAATATGAGTGTTGTGTTTGTTTCGAGGATGGCCTCAAAGATAGTCTTTAGGTTTTGATAGCTCCACAGAGGGAATGAGATTTTGCTACGTTAGTGGAAAAGGTGAAGATTGCAGAGGAGGTGAAGCGCGTGGAGCACCAGAACCGTAAGAGGGAAAGAGGCAGATGTAAGAGGGATTCAAAGCCCTCAGGTTCATTTGGTAGGTTTAAGAAAAAGGCCAGAGTAGAATGGCCAGTCCGAGTTGAGGCCCCTGTTGCTATTACTGGATCACAACCTTGTGCAGATTGGGGGAGAAGTCATCTTGGTGAGTGCTGGAAAAAGACTGAAGCCTGTTTAAGGTGCGGATCGATGGAGCACCATTTCAGAGAGTGTCATCAGAGGCTAGATTTTACGCGAGCTACTGGTATGGGTAATGTATAGCCGTCGAGGGGTAATCAGTAGCCACCGAGAGGCCGTGGTAATGGAATGGGCCATGGTCGTGGAGCATCAGGGAGGGGTATGGGTCATGCAGAGGCAAGGCAGCCAGCTTTGGTTTACGCGGCACGTAGTCTAGGGGACGGGGAAGCTCCGAATGCGAATACTGGTATGTACTTTACCCATAGTGTACTATTTATTTAAATTAAAATTAGAGTGCACAGCAGGAGCATAGTGTTGTAATCCGTGTTGTGCGACTGTTTTAACAATTGGAAATTTCAGGGATGAAATTTCTTTAAGGAGGGGTGAGTTGTAACGCCCCAAATTTTGGGCCTAGAAGTATTGGGCCTTGAGCGTGGAAACTATTAGTAGGTGACTTATAAATAATTTAGTTGAGTAAGAAAGTGACACAAATTGCATGTTTGTTGTGGTGGTTAAGTGAATTAGGTGTGATTGGGGATGTTTGAGAAGTCCTGGGTTCAAATCTAGGCTTTAGCAAAATTTTAGTTTTTCCTTTAAGTGAACCTTGGCTTTAGCTTGTAGGCCTTATAAATATTAGTGGTTAAAATTTATCACAAGAAAGCATGTAGTCTAATGGTTATGGCGTCATTATGGTGGAAAAGGATCTTGAGTTCGAATCCCATGATCTGCAAGGTACATTTATGTTATTCCTATGAGGTGAGAAAGGTAGAGTTGGATTAAAACTCTCCTGAAGTGGTTGTGGAATTGGTCAATAGGAGAAAATCAAGGGATATAATAATGCTTGTTATGGACATGGAAGAGAATTGGGTGGAGAAAATCAAGGAATTTCAAACTTGGAGAGTGTTGTAGCCAAATAGGGAACTAGTGTGTGCAAATTTGGCTAAGAGGTCCCTTTGTGTGCATTTTCGGTAATTGGTGATTTTTGGGAGTTATTCTATTTGTGTAATTTCGATTTTGGGGCATTTATTACCGAATTGGTACCTTTCTTTTCTCTTTTTACGTGTAGCCAAATTCAAGTGTGACCATTTGGGCAGTTTTGTGTGACTCTTTACTTCTCTATCACCTTTCAAGTGCATTCGCTAGAATGATTTCTTCTCCCTCTCACTCTAAGTATTATCTTCCTTTGTATGTTGTTCCATGATTAGCCGAACTTTTATTTCTCTTTTCTCACAAGCAAGTTGACTACATTCCTCAATTACCTTTCTTCTCCTCTCAAAATCCCTTTTGGTTCTTGGCCGAATATAGTTTTCCTCTGCCCCTATATTTCGTCTCCTTGGGTTTTCTCCTAACCAATTGATTCACTTTTCTATTCTTAACCTTCTATTGGTTTTCCTACTTTATGGTATTGGCCGTTTACTTTTGTGTCTGCTATTGGTGTTGTGGTTACGGTCTTGCAAGGTTCTGACAAATTTATAGAGTTCTAGTGGAGTAAAGAAGCGCTGGTGTTTGGGTAGCAATCGAACCTCTCTCCCACTAAGGTAAATGTGATGCCGTATTTTACCTTAGGGCTTAGGCCGAATGTGATCTGTTTCTCCTTAAGTGATAGTAAGTGGGTGTTGACCCTCGTTGTCAAGAGATTAATTAAATATCATGAATGATGTAGGTTGTTGCTCGAAGGATTTTCGCAAAGTTTCGCAATCAAGTGTGTATTCACGCCCCTTTCTGTTGGAAATCGACAAAAGTTGAAAAGCCAAAACTTCGGCATTTAAGGCGTCACAAGCGTGCGATCACTCGTGTGGTAAACAAGCCCACAGATCAAGGGCAATAGACTGTTGAGGCCACCACGAGCATTCTCGTGTACTGGGGTTGTTCTAGGCCTTGATGGGCTGAAATGAGCCATGTGGGCCTAATGGGATCATGGGCCCTACACGGATAAAATCTGTAGTAAGTGACAAATTATGAACTGGGCTATAGTGTTCGTATAGCCGTGACTGAAATTGGGCTAAATGGGCCACACGAGCATGTGGGCCCACTTGGGCCGAGTAATGGGCCTTGGGCCCATTTTCACTGTTTTGACCATATAGGTTACTTGAGTCACTCGAGGTGACAACAGACCATCTATGAGGTCCTAATCTGTACTGGGACCCTAAAATTAGTAAAATGACCAAAATACCCCTAAAGGGTAAAGGGACTGTTTTGCCCCTCGACGGTAAATGACTGATTTGTCTGAGATTTGTATGATTGGTTTTGTGCATGACATTCTACGTACATGACATACTGCTTGGAATTGGGATATTGTTACGGAGGAAGAAACTGTATTGGTGGCTATTCCCCACAGGTAGTGCAGGGTTGGACGGAGGCAAGTGCATGGTTGGATGGGTTATCATGCATTTTTCCTATGGGTTTGAAATTGAAATGGGCTAGGCCCAACTGATCTTGGTTCTGATATGGGCTAGGCCAAACTGGTATTGATTTTGAGATGGGCTAGGCCCAATTGATACTATGATGGATTGAGACCCAAAAGGTAATGAATCAGGCTTTGGCCCACATATTTTCTGAATCGGACAGCTTTGTTACTGAATAGGGCTCAAGCCTAAATTGGTTCTAAAATCTATTTTTGACTGTCTGTTTGGATGCTAGGGGATTACACACTGAGTTTTCGTAAACTCACCCAGTTTTTTAAATGTGTAGGTAATCCCCAGCATTAGGAGAATTGATGCTACGAGGGACTCAAAGATGGCCACACAGCTGCTTTTGTTATCTACTACATTTTTTTGCTCCTTAGTACTTTAAGTTCGGTTTGGTTTGTAATAAGGCCTCTCTGGTTTTTATTTTAAACTTTGAGGGTTTTATTTACTATGTTTGATATTTGTTAGAAGTAGATCGCGGTTTTCCAAAACAATAACTATTTTCAAAACAGTACGTTTTCGCCACTAAAGTTTTAAACGTCATGTTTCATAAATTGACTATTTTAAATTAAGCTTCCACAACACACACCATTTTAAATAGGAATAACTATCCAGTGAACCATGTTTTGCAAAATAAACCAACGTGAACAGAGGTTTTAAATGGTAAGAAGGGTTTTCAATAGAAACATGGTTTTCAAAAAACACTTCAATGTGACACGTCAGATTCGGCCATAACATTTAGGCCGGGTTTGGGGTGTTATAGTTCTGACTCATTAGTTCGCCTAATATTTTTAGGAGGCACGATTAAACTAAGAATTCAAGAAAAATGTTAAGTAAAATCCAATGAAATAGTAACAATGTTGAGTTAGGAACCCTTAACCTCGAAAAAGTCCTTGAGTTCTTTGTTGTATGTGTTGGGTTACCATTCCTTTGAGTGCCCCCCTCCTTTTCCACACTAAAAGAGTTTAACCGATGAAGTATTTCACACAACCTAAAAAGAAGAGAATGAGATTTGGAATTCTAGGGTTTAAGGGATTTTCAAGGATTTAGGAGGATTAAGGGGTAAAAGTGAGGTGTTTTAAACGTTAAGAGACAGGTAAGATAAGGGTTTATCCATCAAGTTGTCCTTGTCGGGTCAGGTTACCTGCAAAAAAATTGCAGCGATGTCACGACATAGGGTTTTGTGTCGCGACATCCCCTACTGTTTACCGTTGTCATGACATCAAGGTTTGATGCTACGAGAAACTCTAAATTTTTGGATTTTTTAGTATACTGGTTGTGGTGTTGTGGCACTTAAAGTCCGTGTCACAACATCAATAGAATTTTCTCTATTTTAAAGGCTACCTTTGTTGTTGCGACACAGGATTCTTGTGCAGCGACATGGGCTCAATTCTTACTCAAAAGTCCATTTTCTAGAGTGTTACATTTCCTACAAAACTTAAAATTAATAAAATTAAAAATCTATACTAAAATTTAGCTAAATATACAACATTTTACAAATTTTTAAGCATGAAACCAAATATTTTAAGTCTTACTGTCGGATTTATTCGACGGTATCATCAGTTCACAGAGGGCAATTCTTTCGTTCTATTAGTATTAGTCCATCGTCTATTGTGCTATTCCACCTTTTCCCGTTTGTCCATTTCTTTGAACCTGTTTATTCTTTGTCCTTTGACTTGGGAATGTTAGAAATAAATAATTCTTTGTATTTCTCCCCTAACTTCATCCTACCTTCCTCGTTTAGTTGATAGCTACATTTAAAAGTTTTAGTCTCACCATTGATTTTCATGGTTAATTTTTTTTTCTAAATCAATGGTGGACCTCGATGTGGCTAGAAAAGGTCTACCTGATAATATTGGTATCTCTTAATCTTCCTCAAAATCTAAAACTACAAAATCTGTTAGGATAATGAAGCAGTGCACTTTGACTAGCACATCTTCTGATACACCTTTCAGCTGTACTAAAGACCTGTCAACCAACTGTAATGTTCTCTAAGTAGTTTTGAGATCCCCCAACCCGATATTTTCAAAAATAGATACAGGCATTAGATTAATACTAACTCTTAGGTCACATATGGCTCTATTAAAATGAATACTCCCTATTTCTATGGGAATAATAAAACTTCCCGGGTCTTTTAATTTTTAGGGAACTTGCCTTGAAATAATAACACTACAACAGGCACTTAAATTAACTTGTATTCCTACCTTAATTTTCCTACGCCTAGACATGATTTATTTTAGAAACTTGGCGTATTTAGGGACTTTCTCAATTGATTCAATTAAAGGCATGTTTACATTTTATGTTTTTGAACAAGCTTAGAAAGCTTACAAACTCATTTTCATCCTACTTTCGCTTTTCTTCTACTCTTGAAGGGAATAAGATCTTTGTAAGGGCATAATCTTTAGTTATTTCTTTTTCTGGCTCCACAGCTAATGCAATTACCTCATCCAATTCAGGTTTGTCTTCAGCCTCTAGGGATTGCTTTAGAGGTTTGTCTTCACCTATTTTCAGTGGAATCGGAGCAGTGGTTTTGGGACCACAAATTCGAGTCAGAAAGAAATTTTATTTTAATATTATTGCATGGCCTGCATTATGATAGGAATGTCATATGAAAATTCTGATAAGAAATTTTACCGATTATGTGTTTAATTAGGGAAAGGACCAAATTGCATAAAATGAAAAAGTTGAATTCTAGTAGCTATAACTATCAAATAGCTATGGAATTCAAAACTTGAGGTCCTTATATGGTAATTAGGCCATTAAAGAAAAGTTAGTAGATATTTTTGATGAATCATCCACGGAAAATTAGAAAAAAGGCAAGGACTCAATTGAAAAGTGGAAAAAGTAATGAATGATAAATAATTAAGTAGAAATAATATCATTTTATATCATCTTCATCCCCAAAATTCCATGGAAACCCTAGGAGAGAGAAAGGAAACTAATCAAGCTTAATTAGGTACTTTTTCTTGTCCCGTTTTTAGTAATTTTTATATTCTTGATATCGGGATAGTTTAATCTCTCTATTTTGGGGATTAATTTGAAAATTTACCAAAGTATCAAAGTTTTGCTACAAATGAATATGCTGAAATTTTTAAATTTATGGTAAAAAAATGAATGGTTGTTGATAGATAAACAACTTTTACAAAGAGAATTTTGATGAAAATATGATTTAGGGACTAAATTGTAAATATGTAAAATTTATAGAAAAATTTTGAATTTTGTGAAACACATGTGCTGTAAAAGTTATATGAAAATTTCATTTAGGCTCGGAATAAGGATTAAATTGCATGAATTTCAATTTTCGAGCCTAGGGACAAAATTATCATTTATGGAAAGTATAGGGGCAAAATAGTAATTTTTCCTCAGATGTAAATTGAATTAAATTGAGTATGAAATGGATTAAATTGATATTAAATTTATTTATATAGATCTTGAAAGACCTAATACCGAGTTGGATCGAGGAAAACAAAAAGTTTCGAATTAGTAAATTTCGTTCGTGTAACTAAATTGTGTACATTCTTATATTTGAATTAAATGTTGTATATGATAATTATGAATTTTTTATATAAATGAAAATAATTATATATTCGATATACCCGAGAATTGTTAAGTCCCGTTTAAATAGGTGAAATTCGATGGATACAAGTTTTCCCTAATTGGTTGTGGTCTTACATATGTTACAAACACACCATGGCTCGAAAGAGCATCCCGTTATTAGCCTTCTAGAGCTTCTTGTTATATGGTTTAGCAACCTTCCAGTTATAACTCTTCGGAGCTTCCTGATAGGTTGCGATTCTACATTTGTTGTGGACACACCTTAGCTCTTATGAGCATCCCGATTAAAGGCTCTTTGTGAGCTTCCCATTAAATTGGCTCTTTCTGAGCTTCCCGATAATGCTCGCATGAACTTCCCAATATTGGCTATCCAGAGCTTCCTGATAAGGTTCTTTGTGAACTTCTCGATTATGACTCTTATGAGCTTCCCGTTATATACCCCGGATAAACTTCCCGATAGGCTCTTTATGAGCTTCCCGAAATGGCTCTATGTGAGCTTCCCGTTATAAAGCTCAAGAGTGTGCTTCCTGATTATGTGCCCTAATTGGGTACCCTTGGAAATGAATTGAAGAATTATAGTAGTGTATACTAAAGTGTACTATATAAGCGTATCCATCGATATTTCTAATAAATTCAATGGGTAAAGTTCTGACATGGCTAAACTGAATTTGAAATGATTTGTCATCAAAGTGTACATGTAATATAGAATAATATGAATATGAAAGACATTAAATGATGAGCTCATCCATGTTCTTGGTGTTATGTGAATTACTTGACTAACATGATTTGGTGAAGTTGTGTTTTAGGCCATAAGCCAAATTGTTTGGATGCATCATTGTATGCTTATCTTAAATGCAAATATATGGTAAGTTAAATTAGAGTTATACGAACTTACTAAGCATTAAATGCTTACTAGGTCTTCTTTTCTCTATTTCATAGTGTTTGGATGCTTGTAAAGGTTGGAGAATAGTCGGAGTATCATCACACTATCCTCCAACTTGTTTTGGTATAAAAAGTAATCTTATTTTGATATAATAGCATGTATAGGTTAACTTGGTCTATGTTGGCATGTAAAGAGTTTGTAACTTAGCCATTGGAATGTCTAAAATGGATTGTTTTGGTATGTTATGATAAGGTTATATATCATGTTTAGCTTATATGTATGTGGTTTGGTTAAATTGAATTAGAGTAAAATATAAATCATCACAAGAAGGTAAGTTTAATCATATGAATATGTGATACTATTTCATATATATTAATGATGTTTGCTTGATTTATATGACTTGAATTGGTTGGCAAATATATGCTAATGTTATTGTAGGTTGAAGGTTAAATTTGGGTGAGAAATAAGGCTAGGAAATGGCCTTATCTTGTCCACACAGGTAGACACACAGGCGTGTGTCTTGACCGTGTGTGACACACGGCCTAGCACATGGGCAAGTTGCTTGGTCGCGTGTCCCCTGCATCTTAAGCTTGAGAAATAGAATGCTAAAAATTGGGCACATGGGTAGAGACACAAGCGTGTGCCTCAGTCGTGTGTACTACACGGCCTAGAACACGGGCGTATTTCTTGGCCGTGTGAAACCTACACCTAATTTGTGAAAATTAAATTGACCATACGGCCTAGTACACGGGCATGGGGCAGACCATGTGGCGTAAGTAAAGGAGTTACACAGGTAAGGAACGGTCTAGGACACGGCCGTGTGCCTCACATCGAATGCCCACAAGGCATGAGACATGGGCATGTCACATGGCCATGTGAACCACACGGCCTACCCACCCGTGTGTGTGACCTCTGTATATAAGAAAAATTTTGGAATTTTGGGAAAAAAATTTTTGAGTTCTCGACTTAGTCCCGACTTGATTCTAATATTTAAATTGGGCTCCAAGGGTCTATTTAGGGGACAATATGATTAATTTTGGATATGAAAAGTAAATGACATGAATTATATGAAATTACTTTGTAAAATCTGATAATGCTCTATAACCCTGTTCCGGCGACGGATATAGGTTAGGGGTGTTACAGTTTACCTCCGGGATAGGGTTTCTAGGCTACTCAGTAGTTCCATCACATCGTAATCCTCTTTACCACAATTCACAAACATATTTATCATACATTTAGCATAGGTAAAAGAACACTTACACTAGGAGTTTAGAGAATGTGTAATAGCCCTTTTATTAGTGGTGTCGAAAACAGTGGTTTCGAAGCTACAAATTCGACGAGTAAGTTCGTAAATGTTATTGTTTAATAAGTAAGAGTCAAATATGGTAATATAATAAATTTCGAATTTGTAATTTATGCTATTTGAATGGATAATTAGATTCAAGTGGTATGACCCTAAAGTTAAGTGGTTTTAGAAAATGAGGTATCGGGACTTTGTTTCTAGAAGCCAAGTCGAAAATATTTTATTAAATATTCATGGAATGCTATTAAGGTTGTATTAAAGTTTCATTAAAAATTTTAATATTTAAATGGTTAATTAAGCAAAAAGGACTAAATCGTAATAGTTGAAAAAATCAATAGCAATTAGTTTAAAGGTGTTAATTTATTAATGAAATATAATTGGATGACTATAATTGATAAGTTAACCATTCTTAAGATAGCGGGACGTTTTGAGCTTTAATTGCCTTTAAATTTTATATGTTTTTATATGTTATTCTTATTATTAAAATAAAATAATAATGTTAAAATATGAAACATGAAAGCCATATTTTTCTTTTCTCCTTTCTTTGACCCAACCACCATTGTTAAAGAGCTTGAAGCTTCAGTCTTGCTATAGTTAATGGATGTAAGTCCATTCTTCATTTATTTCTTATAATTTTTATGTTTTTGAGATCATTGGAATTAGACCCAACTAACCCATACATTTGTTTTTGAAATTATCAAATGTTTTAGAATCTACCATGGATGAATTTGAGGTGTTTGTGAAAGTTTATGATAGATTGTTTAGTTTTTTGTTAAATAAACATATTTTCTTAATTAATTTTTGATGATTTTAAGGTATAAAGACTTATTTATGAAATGGTAATATTAAAGGAAAATATTACAAATGGATGACAAATGTGGGCTATGATAAAAATAGATAAAAATTGGTTTGCATGAATTTTATTTAGAAATGATGAAATTGCAAGTTTCGGGTTTAAGGACTAAATTAGAAAATGGGTAAACTTTGAGGGTAATTTTGTAAAAATGTCAAAAAAGACTTAATTGCATAAAATGAATTTATTTTTCTGTTAGAATTAATGAATTGAATGGAATTATTACTTTAGATCAAATAAGAGCGGAAAATCGAGGAGAAGAGAAGATTACCAAATAACCCTTATACTTGGCCATTGCTGCAATTTAGTCTGGTAAGTTCGTATGAACTGTAATCATTTTAATGATATATAAATTGAATGCTTTTTATGTCATTTTAATGCAATTGAATTATTTTATAAATGTACCAATGCTATGATTGTAACAATCCATTTTCAGTGAAATCGGAACAGTAGTTTCAAGACCACAAATTCGAGCCAAAAAGAAAATTTATTTTAATATTATTTTATGGACTGCATTATGATAGGAATGTCATATGAAAATTCTGATAAGAAAATTTTACCGATTATGCGTTTAATTAGGGAAAGGACCAAATTGCATAAAATGTAAGAGTTGAATTCTAGTAGCTATAAGTATCAAATAGCTATGGAATTCAAAACTTGAGGTCCTTCTATGGTAATTAGACCATTAAAGAAAAGTTAATAGATATTTTTGATGAATCATCCATGGAAAATTAGAAAAAGCCAAGGACTAAATTGGAAAGTGGAAAAATTAAAGGATGATAAATAATCAAATAGAAATAATATCATTTTATATCATCTTTATCCCAAAAAATTCCATGGAAACCCTAGGAGAGAGAAAGGAAACTAATCAAGCTTAATTAGGTATGTTTTCTTGTCCCGTTTTTAGTAATTTTTATATAGATCGTGATAGTTTAATCTCTCTATTTTGGGGATTAATTTGAAAAGTTACCAAAGTATCGAAGTTTTGCTACAAATGAATATGCTGAAATTTTTAAATTTATGGTAAAAAAATGAAAGGTTGTTGATAGATAAACAACTTTTACAAAGAGAATTTTGATGAAAATATGATTTAGGGACTAAATTGAAAAGGGGTAAAACCCATGGAAAATTATGAATTTTTTGAAATACAAGTGCTATAAATGTTATATGAAAATTTTGGTTAGGCTTGGAATACAGATTAAATTGCATGAATTTCATTTTCTAAGCCTAGGGACGAAATTGTAATTTATGGAAAATTTAGGGGTAAAATGGTAATTTTTCCTAGGCTGTAAATTGAACTAAATTGATATGAAATGAATAAAATTGATTTTAAATTATTTATATAGATCCTGAAAGACCTAATACCGAGTTGGATCGAGGAAAACAAAAAGTTTCGAATTAGTAGATTTCGTATACGAACAAGTATTAAGGTGTAACAGTCCGGTTTAGACCCTAGTCGGAATAGTGGCTTTGGGACCACAAATCCAAATTAGAAAAATATTTTAATATTTTTTTCTATGCTTATGATATGTGAATTACCATGTATGAAAGTTTCGTATGAAAATTTGATCGATTGTGTGTTTAATTTGCAAAAAGGACCTAATCGCGTAAAATGTAAAAGTTGCCTGCTATTATGCTTATTTGTTATTTCTTTGTAAATGAGAGGTCCTTATGTGGTTAATATGACATTTACATGGTTAATGGACATTAATGACCTTAATATATGTGAATTTATAATGGTTTATTAAAGGGTATTTTGGTAATTGGCATATTAATCATATATTAAATAAAACAAAATATGTTAATGGACGATTCATTCATCCTTATTGCAGAAAATCACAAGAAAAAAGAAAGAAAATAAGCTTCTTAGGGTTCGGCCAAGCAAATTGTTGATTAAGGTATGGTTTTTGATCTGTTTTCGATAATTTCTACGTTTTTGTAATCGTTGCTTAGTGTTCTATCAAGCCCATGCCTAAATTTATGATTTTGATGATGATATTGAAATATGCCATTGATGAAATTATAAGCTTTGTTTAGTTAGTTGTTAGTAAATGAAAGATATGTTTTGGGTTAATATATTTTGTATTTGAATTTTTGATGAATTTGAGTAATTCAGACTAAATTGTGAAATTTGAAAATTGAGGGACTAAAATGTGAAATAAATAAAATAAGTGGACTTGTATGAGTGCTATGAATATTCAGCTAAGCATAAGTATATGCAAATTTTGTGTATTCTGTGATTTTTGTGATTAGGGACTAAATTGTTAAAATGTGAAAATGCGAGGGCTAATTTATAAAATTCCCTAAATGTGCTAAAGAATTTGGAATATGTGAAATGTATATGAATATTGAGGTTTGAGTTAGTATTTGGCAATGGATTATATGTAATTTGATGATGCTTTCATGCTTTGAATGTTAAGTTTATTTGTATATGGCTTACTAAGCTTTTGAAAGCTTACTTTGTGTGTGTTTGCATTGTTTTATAGATTTCGAAGCTACTGAAAGCTCGGGGACCATCGAGGATAATCACCACTCTATTGACTTTATTTTGGTACCTTTGGAAAGTGTAAATATTGAAGCATGGCATGTGCAGGCTAGAAGTATGTGAATATGTTTTGTGATGTATATATCTGGCCATGTAATTGGGCTTGGTTTTGGTTGTGATTATGGTTTGATTTTGGTATATGAAATGTGATGCAATATGACCAATATGATGTGTTTATGAATGGCTAAGAGATTTAGTAAGTTTGTATGAACTTAATTGTGGATTTGGTAAGAACGTGGCATGAGAATTAATGAGGTAAATTGAAGTTACAAAAGAAATGTTATTATTTGATTATGACTCATGATATAGTATGTTTTGCTATGTATGTTAAGTATGAAATTTGCTGATAATGAAATGGCATGAAAAATGTATGTTTTGGTTGTAAAATAGTTGAGAATTTGGTATAAAATGATGTGGTTTTGATGCTTGTAGTGAGGACCCTTAATGGGTGGCAAATTGGCATTGTAAATGGCCTATTTTTGCCCACACGGGTAGAGACACAAGCGTGTGTCTCAGCTGTGTTGCTGGAAGGCCATTTCAAAATGAGCCCGGGTAGACCACACAGTCACACACACGGGCATGTGCTAGGCCATGTGGCCAAGTCAATTTCGACCACGGGCTAGACACATGGGCGTGTGACTGGCCGTGTGACTCAAGTTAGTAGCCTCCCTAATTTTCACACGACTTGGCACGGGCGTGTCATGTGGCCGTGTGGACAAGTCAATATGTATGCCTTGTTTTGACATGGCCTAAACTCCTGGGCAAGTCTAATCCTGTGTAAGGCACACGACCTGCTTACACAAGCATATGGCCTATACAACTTTGAAAAATGTTTAAATTTTGAAAAATTTTGTATGAGCTCGGTTTAGTCCCGACCCCTTTCTAAAGCATGCTTAAGGTCTCATTGACCTATGTAAAGGACTCTATAATGATGTATGATTATGTGTGAATGTTGTTTGTGAATTACTTCTGAAATGTTCTGACTTTTCTGGTAACGCCTTTAACCCTAGTCTGGTGACGGATACAGGTTAGGGGTGTTACATTTGTTTGGTATCAAAGCTACGGTTTAGTTATTCTAGGACTAACGTAGCATATGTGAGTTTAGGTATACATGTCATATTTATAAAATGCGATAGTGTGATGAATCCTGATAATGAAAATGTGTTTTTATATAGCAAATGTGTAATATCCTGATTTTGGGCCTAGTCGGAATAGTGGTTTCGTGACCACAAAATCTGAGATAGAAATAATTATTTTATGATTATTTTAAGGTCTATGATATGATTGCATGATTGTGCGAAAATTTCGTGAAGAAATTTTATGCATAAAGTGCTTAAGTTGAAATTAGGGACTAAATCGAATAATTTGCAAAACTTGTATTCTAGAAGTTTCTAGTATGAAATTGTTTTGAAATATTAATTAGGAGGTCTTAAATAGAAATTTTACCAATTTCTAAGTCTATGGACAAAAATTGGACATGGATGGAATTTTTGGAAAGTTTAGTAGTAAGGGCATTTTGGTCATTTAGGGGTAAAATGAATTAAAATACAAAATTAAAAGCCAATTTTGCTCATCTTCAACCCCATGGCCGAATATAGCAAGGAGAAACCATGGCTAGGGTTTTTCAAACTTCCAAGCTCGATTGTAAGTCCGTTCTAGCCTCGTTTTTAATGATTTTTACGTTTTTGGAGTTCTGGTAGCTCGATTTAGCTAATGCTAGCAATAATTTAACCTAGGGTTTATATTTGGAAAAATACCCATAGGTGAAATTTGTGTATTTTGGTGTTTTATGATAGAATATGAGGTTTTAAATTATGTTAGACAACTTGTGCTACTCGATTTTAAGTGAAAACGAGCAAAAGGGCTTAATCGATAAAAATACCTAATAGTCATAAGTACATGTTAGAGTGAGAATTTAATGTTGCCATAGAAGGGAAAAATGATCAGCATGTCATAAAATATAAGAAAATAGGCTGAAGTTTAATTTACGAGCTTTGGGGAAAAAGTGTAAATATGCAAAAGTTTAAGGGCAAACTTGTAATTTTTCTAAAATATGATTTTGGGTCAATTTGAATAATGTGAGTCCTAATTAGACTATATTTTAAATGATAGTGCAAGGAAAACTAAAATTCGGGCTAAAATGGGGAAAATACCAAGTTGTGGACGAAATGGTAAAAGTAGCCATTTTCGCATACGAGGTAAGTTCATGTGTAAATAATGTAGCATAATTGTTATTTTTAAGTTATTGATGTTAATTATATGATATGCTGATTTTTTATCGTGAAATATTATGCTTTGTGGTTAATGTTGAGTAATATGCAAATTATGTTTACTACTTGATAAATATGAATTGCTACCGAGTATCGGTTCCGATATTCCATGGAAGACGAAAAATGTGAGATCGACGGAAAAAGCCCGTTTGAACCTTAGGAATAGATTAGGATACAAGTGACATGTTACTAGGATGGTTGACCATCCGAACTCGTTGAGTTGAGTCCGAGTTTACTTATGGATGCGAATGTCCGAACTCGTTGAGTTGAGTCCGAGTTCGAGAGATGTAACTAGGCATCCGAGCTCGTTGAGTTGAGTCCGAGTTCACTTATGTATGCGAACGCCTAAGCTCGTTGAGTTGAATCCGAGTTCACTTATGGGCGGGTTACATGGTAGCTTGGCTACATATGTGGCACTTATGTGCAAACTTTCCATGTATCCGAATTATATTCCGATGTGTTCAACGAGTAAAGTTCTACTGAAATGGAGGAGTACTCAAGATGAAAGGGACGTATTGGTAAGTGTTGTGAAATGGGTACTTTGAATAGGTATGTACTTAACCCTCAGGTTGAAAAATCGATATAACAACAATATGGTAAGATGATAAATGAAAATGTGATATGAATGTCTTGGTGATGATTATGCAAATGATGTTTTATGTTTGCTTATATGGTTATGTTACTTGCTATTTGCATGTGAACTTATTAAGCATTTATGCTTACTCCCTCCTTTTCATTCCTTGTAGTTTTGACAAGCCAGCTCGGAAATCGGGAACGGTCAGAGGCTCGCTCACACTATCCGTATACCATCTTGGCATAATGGCTTGTATATTTTGAGTATGGCATGTATAGCATTATAATAATTTTGTATATATAGTCTTATGATATGGTTATTGAGTGGTATGGAAATGCTTAGTATTGATTAGCCATTGGAATGGCTAATCATGATCATATTTGGTGTTATGTATGTCAAATTGCTAGCTAATCCTTGGAAACCATGAAATAGGTAAAATTTACCATAAAATAGATTCAGACAGCAGTAGTGACGTGAATTTGAAAAATCACTAAAAATAGTAGAAATGGAATTAAAAAATGAATAAGTTATGGAATCGAATCTTGATGAGTCTATTTTCATATGGAAGAAGCAAAACAGGTATATGAGCTATATTTTATGAGATGTTTAAATTTTTGTGAAACAGGGCCAGAGCGATTTCTAGATCCCCTGTTCTGACTTTGGAAATTCACCATAAATTTTAAAAAGATAATTAGAAGTCATGCTTTATAAGTACAGATTCCTTATTGAGTCTAGTTTTATTAGAGACAAACGGCATAGTTATTCAAGCTCTGTACAGGGAGATATCTGATTCGTAATACACAGAGGTCAGAGTAGTCAAACCCTGAAACAGGGGAGACTTTAACTAATAAACTGTACTAATTGGCCCAACCAAAAATTCTAGAAAAAATTAGTAGATAGATATATGAGTCTAGTTTCACGAAAAATTTACAAAATTGGATTTGGAGTTTTGGAACTCGAGATAAGATTTTTAAAGCGACTGTGATGTAGTTAGCCAGCTTGTCTAGAAATTTTAAAATGAATTGTATGAGCTGTTTAAGTAATGAATTAAGTTCGTTAACACCTCGTGTTCGACTCCGGAAATGGTCTCGGGTACGCGGCGTTACATTTGGTGGTATCAGAGCAGGTTTAGTCGGTTCTCGGACTAGCCTAGCATGTGTAAAAGTTTAGCTATACATGCCACTGATCTGTGATAGTGTGATGTCTTCCGACGCGTATGAGTACCGTCTTATTTAGACAGGGTACTCTCCAACCGAGCTGTGCCGACCATGTTCAATGTTATGTGAAGGTATTTGAGTAAAATTATGATTATGATAAGTCTCGGTTCAGAAAAGTATGAATAAAGGTTTATGATACATATGTGATAAATATTCATATTTGCTTAATGCTCATATGATGTAGTGTATGTGGCTTACTTGATAAGATGAATGGAATAAATAGAAAGTAGTAGAGGTATGAATAAAGGTCATAATATTATGATACGAATGAAAATGTCCTTGCCTTGATTTAGACGTCGAATGTTGATGAATGCTAATGATATATAATTTTTATGAGATAAAGGATTATAATGAAATGAACTTATCTATGTTAAATTGTTGGACTGAATTATATGATTGTAATGATATGTACATGATGATGCACGAAATGAAAGTTGTAATTGTGGTGCAAATATCTATGTTTGTTTGGCCTTATATGATGTCATGAGCATGACTTAATTTAATTAAATGAATAGATAAGTAAAGCTATCTAGAAAACATAGAATATATGCATAAGTATATTGTCTAAATGGGACAATAGGAAAATTGGTGTAAGCCAACATGAATGAATGACATGATTTTGATGATGTTGCTATGATGATGGAAGTTGTGTCATATGTGTATGTATAAGAAAGTCGAGTGAGAAGTCCTACAACCCTTCCCCCTTACCGAAGTGGTACTTATAATGGAATTTCATGAGATTTGTATTGAATAAGTTTCCGGTTGAGAACCCAAAGAGTATAGTGATAGAATAATTATAAGTATGATCAGAGATTGAAAATGAGCTGATAAGTAAAGTCAGAGCCAGTAAAGTATCGGATTGATATAAAGATTATTGGAATTATGCACTGTCCCAGTTAGAGAAGGAAATTCTCTTTGGTAAATCGAATTACTCAGGTGCAAGGTCGAGAAAAGTGTAAATCAAAATTTATTCAGAACTGACCTTTTTTAGTGAATGGTTTAATATGAAATTTGTGATGGCAGAACTAGTTGGGGAAATGATAATTGAAATGTGAACTATCTGAGTGTGACAGTTATGACTGGACAGGTTTAGCAGTGTCTTTTGAGATGTTCTATGTGTTTACCCGTTCTCAGAAATATTTCTATGGCTATTGATCTTCTGAAGAAATTCTTGTTATATGGGAATGTCTTCTAATTCAGGTGTTGGATGAAAGCATTGGTAGTCTGACTGGTTTATAATTTATATTGCTCTATTTCATCGGGTATTCTATTTCATTTCGTCTGATAAGAATTGATGAGAGAATACGTATGATATTATGATTCTGTTTCTTCTACTTGATGCTTCATCTGATATATATGTATGGGAAGATATATTGATCTTGTTATATTTGATTTGAGTGGGATTAAATGATGTTGTAACATCCTGATTTTCGGATTTATTCGCGATTTTCAATATTTTGTAAAGATTTTAAAATTTTGTATTTGGATGTGAAATTAATATTTTGAGTAGGTAAATGGGCTTATAGAAGGCCCATGTGTTGGCCAAAACCCGGTTGAATTTTTGAATTTTTGGACTTAGGAGTTAGGGGTTCTGGCTAGGTGGCCCTTGTATAGAGTTATGGGTAAATGGCATCACAAAAAGAGCCTTAGTAGAGTGGCAAGGGTGACGCCACTAGGCTCCTAAAAAGGTGGCATGTGGAGCATTGGGGAAGGCATGGGATCGATTCCCTGTGTTGACAAATAGATGCATTTATTTTTTAAGTGCAGGAGGGGTAAGTGTTGGAGTCCAAGTGGATTCTGCTAAAGGAAAGTTTTAACCAGTCCAAATGCTTGAATTAAGGAGTGATAAGGGGAGAGATTTAAGGGATTGGGTGAAAGACTGAGAGTTGGCCGAATTTAGGGAATTGAAGAGGGAAAATTCGGCAGAGGGTTTAGGTAATATTTCGGCACCTAGGGCTTTGTGAGGTGCCGTTTTCTTCTGCTCAGGCACCACAAGAGTTTTCTTTTTCTCTCTTTCCTCTCTAGCCGAAACTTTTAGCTATCCTGTTCTTCTTTCTCTACTTCCTTTTCTAAAGCTGTCCATCAAACCTGCTATTCATCAGCACCTTTGCCGAAGTCGCAAAAGCCGAAATCCTGTGATCACTGCTTGTGCCGATTTCTTCAAAGCCAGGTCCTTCTATGTTCTTTTGTTTTATTAAATCTATGATTATCTTTTCTTAATCCTAGATACCTGACGGCAATTCTACTTCAAGGTCATAGCCTCATAAGGTCATCTCCTTCACCACCCAAAAGTCGAAAGTACCATTGGTTTAGGGGCTTATAGCCAAAACTTCTTCAACCCTTGGATTCGGGTTTTACCATTGTTCTAAGGATAAATCTGCATCGGATTGCGTAGAAATCAAGTAGGAGTAAGGGGTAAGTACTTATCATCTCAGATTTGTTCTTATCTTACGATGTTAGGAAAAGCCAAAATCCCTAAAAATTAGGGAGGCTGTCGATTTGAGCCTAAGGCTTTAAGGGTTTGTAACTGATGTTTTCTTTCGGTGATTAGAGTCTTCTTAAGTGTTGGATCAAAAGCGTGAGTCATTGGAACAATCAGATTCGGAGCTAGCTATCGATTTTGGCAAAAGGTAAGGGTTCAAAGGCTTTTTAGGAACATGGTTGGACTTTGGTTGAGCAAGTTTTGGGTTTAGTGATTACGGTTTGTAAATAAGAATTGTACTAATCAATTGTAGGACATCGAAAGGGATCTCGGTAGCAGTCGTCGCGAATCAGGTGTGTACCGAACACCCTTCTTTAGTTCAATTCGGCAAAAGCCGAAATGCCGAAATTCTGGCATTTCATAGGCTTGTGAGTATGCGAATGCTCTCAAGACATAGAGTAATTGTTAGATCTAGCACCGCAAAGTGGTAAGTAAGTTCGTGTGACATTTTAGCTTACTTCAGAAAAAGGGGCCAGACGGGCCAAAGTTGGGCCCAATTGGTTTACGGACCAATATGGGTAAGAGATGGGCAAGTTAGCCTGTTAGTTAGATGGTGGAACCAAATTGCATAAAACTGCTAAAAATTACTAAAGTAGCTTGTGTAGTTGCGTATGTTACGAAATTACCCCTAAAGAGCATAATTACCGAAATACCCCTAGGGTTTAAATTGGCTAAACTGCATGATTGATTAATACTGTATTTTACATGATATGCTCTTATTAATATCTGTTGCATGGGATTGGGGTATTGATAGAGGAAGTATTGAAAGTGGTTCATCCACGTACTGGAGGCTTTGCGTCAACTTACTGATATTTGAGCAGCGTTGCTGCAACTGTGAAGTGTAGGGCTGGGTGGGTTGAGATATTCCCCACATGGAGTGTAGGGCTAGTACGGGGCAGTGTAGCGGTTGGTGGGTTGAGTAGTCTCCCCAGATAGGTTTGCATGCATTACTACTATTGTTACCTATGTTACTAAACTGGGCCTATGGGCTACACTGTTATGTTAAAAAGGGCTAAGGCCTTGCTACTGTATTCTGAAAAGGGCTTTGGTCTACTATGTACTGTAAGTTGAATGGGGCTTAGGCCCAATGGGCTCGAGCTGATTTAGGCTTTGGATGGGTTTCTGTATACACTGAGTTTTCCCAAACTCACCCCTTTTTCTTCCATCCTTGCAGGTGAGCCCTAGTTGGTGGACTTAGAGCTGGGCGGGACTCGGAGTGGCCACACGTTTTCTGCAAATTCGTTTTCTTCTGGTAAACTAGATTTTCCATATTTTCATTTATGGTTTTGGGTTTTTTTTTGTAATAAGGCCGCTAATTATTTTTATGGTTTGGGTTGTTTCTTTATTATTTAATTCAATTATGATAAAACTGAACTATGATAACTAACAAAATGGATTAGCTCTAGGACGCGTTTTCAAAAACATTAAGTGATTTCAAAATAAAACGAATACAAGTAAGACTTCCGCTAAGCAAACATTTTCAACCTTAATCATTCTCTTAAGATGGACATAACCAAACGGTTTTCTCAAAATTATACGAGATGTTAGAGTGTGGCAATGGCGGTGTGCATGTCTAGGATTGGATCCGAAGGGAGCTTGGTACTTAAGCAGTCTGACGGACTCACCTCCTCTTCTTCCTGGTTTCCTACCTGGTGCACAGCTTCCGTTCACTTTAACCTACTTTTAAAAGTGTCTTTTACAACACCAACTAAGTTTTTCCAAACTAAGTAATACGAAATATTTTAAACACTTCGATGTGGCGCATCAGATCCGGTCATAACGTCTAGGCCGGGTTTGGGGTGTTACAGATGTTTTCTTCTGGACTTTCTTTCTTTGAAGAATTATCGGGGTATTCCGTATTTTCTCTATGAGTTTGGTTTTCGATTCTCCAGCATAGTATCGTATCTTGGGTTTCTTTATCCTGGATCTCTTTATTCTGGATTTCTTTATTCCGGGTTTCTCTATCTTGGATTTCTTTATTCGGTTTTCTTGTTATCTTTGTTCCATAATTTTTCAATTACGACTCATGTTCGAAGTGGGTTCTTCAACTCGTGATAATCAAGTAAAATATGACTATACTTCTAATTTGATCTTAGTAATGTGGTGATTTTAGTATTGGGATTTTTTCTAATTTCTGTGTAAGGATTTGACATCAGTAAAGGCATAGGTGGTAAAACCGCGAGTTTCAGTCGGTATGGTAAATTATTTATTTGAAAGATTTCATGTGACAATTATGTCAGGATTATTTTTCCCAAGTCTGATAATAGAATTTCATTTTGTACGGATAAAAGAGTAAATAGTTTGAACGAGAAGTGTATATTTATTAGAAAAGAGTTGGATATTAGTTTAAGTCACTACAAATGATAAGGTTTCCATCTTGTGAAAGCTGAAAAGTTTATTACATGTTGACAGGGTTCGGATAGATCAGAATATTGGTAACTGAAGCGTCTGAACTAGACTAGTCTACATTGAGCAAAGACTTCCTGACTTTCAGTAATGTACTGTTGTATGAATTGTGATGTGTTTCAAGACAGTGAGGTAATGTGATAGTTTAGAGCATTCGATGTTACATAAAATTGGAGTTGTTAAAGGGGTTAAAGCCGAGCATTGGAATCTATCAAAATTATCCTTGTCAGTGTTGACATTGGGATGGAAATGAGAAAGATTATTCTTGAGGCCATATCAGAATTAATTCCATAGCAGAAAGAGGAAAATGTGATGTATCCTATTGTTAAATGTTTAGCGAGATCTATAAATCATATCTGTATTGAATGAATTCCTACTCATCAGATTCATGGAATTTTAGGTCTCTTTGATTGTTGGATTTCTTAGAATTCCGGTCTCCATTAATCAAGTTAAGATCCAAGTTTTATGTCATGATATCATGGGAAACTGAGAAGGGTTAAAAATTTAAGAACAGTTGAGAGTTGAGACTATAAGCTTTCAGATCATATGAGAAATTAAAGAGATGTATTGGAGGTACAGTCTAAGTGAAATTTCTTTGGCACCGAATATCCCTAAAGGGGGGAGAGTTTTAATATCCTGATTTTGGGCCTAGTCGGAATAGTGGTTTCGTGACCACAAAATCTGAGATAGAAATAATTATTTTATGATTATTTTAAGGTCTATGATATGATTGCATGATTGTGCGAAAATTTCGTGAAGAAATTTTATGCATAAAGTGCTTAAATTGAAATTAGGGACTGAATCGAATAATTTGCAAAACTTGTATTCTAGAAGTTTCTAGTATGAAATTGTTTTGAAATATTAATTAGGAGGTCTTAAATAGAAATTTTACCAATTTCTAAGTCTATGGACAAAAATTGGACATGGATGGAATTTTTGGAAAGTTTAGTAGTAAGGGCATTTTGGTCATTTAGGGGTAAAATGAATTAAAATACAAAATTAAAAGCCAATTTTGCTCATCTTCAACCCCATGGCCGAATATAGCAAGGAGAAACCATGGCTAGGGTTTTTCAAACTTCCAAGCTCGATTGTAAGTCCGTTCTAGCCTCGTTTTAATGATTTTTACGTTTTTGGAGTTCTGGTAGCTCGATTTAGCTTATGCTAGCAATAATTTAACCTAGGGTTTATATTTGGAAAAATACCCATAGGTGAAATTTGTGTATTTTGGTGTTTTATGATAGAATATGAGGTTTTAAATTATGTTAGACAACTTGTGCTACTCGATTTTAAGTGAAAACGAGCGAAAGGGCTTAATCGGTAAAAATACCTAATAGTCATAAGTACATGTTAGAGTGAGAATTTGATGTTGCCATAGAAGGGAAAAATGATCAGCATGTCATAAAACATAAGAAAATAGGCTGAAGTTTAATTTACGAGCTTTGGGGAAAAAGTGTAAATATGCAAAAGTTTAGGGGAAAAATTGTAATTTTTCCAAAATATGATTTTGGGTCAATTTGAATAATGTGAGTCCTAATTAGACTATATTTTAAATGATAGAGTAAGGAAAACTAAAATTCGGGCTAAAATGGGGAAAATACCAAGTTGTGGACGAAATGGTAAAAGTAGCCATTTTCGCATACGAGGTAAGTTCATGTGTAAATAATGTAGCATAATTGTTATTTTAAGGTTATTGATGTTAATTATATGATATGCTGATTTTTTATCGTGAAATATTATGTTTTGTGGTTAATCTTGAGTAATATGCAAATTATGTTTACTACTTGATAAATATGAATTGCTACCGAGTATCGGTTCCGATATTCCATGGAAGACGAAAAATGTGAGATCGACGGAAAAAGCCCGTTTGAACCTTAGGAATAGATTAGGATACAAGTGACACGTCACTAGGATGGTTGAGCATCCGAACTCGTTGAGTTGAGTCCGAGTTCACTTATGGATGCGAATGTCCGAACTCGTTGAGTTGAGTCTGAGTTCGAGAGATGTAACTAGGCATCCGAGCTCGTTGAGTTGAGTCCGAGTTCACTTATGGATGCGAACACCCGAGCTCATTGAGTTGAGTCCGAGTTCACTTATGGGCGGGTTACATGGTAGCTTGGCTACATATGTGGCACTTATGTGCAAACTTTCCATGTATCCGAATTATATTCCGATGTGTTCAACGGGTAAAGTTCTACTGAAATGGAGGAATACTCAAGATGAAAGGGACGTATTGGTAAGTGTTGTGAAATGGGTACTTTGAATAGGTATGTACTTAACCCTCAGGTTGAAAAATCGATATAACAACAATATGGTAAGATGATAAATGAAAATGTGATATGAATGTCTTGGTGATGATTATGCAAATGTTTTATGTTTGCTTACATGGTTATGTTACTTGCTATTTGCATGTGAACTTATTAAGCATTTATGCTTACTCCCTCCTTTTCATTCCTTGTAGTTTTGACAAGCCAGCTCGAAAATCGGGAACGGTCAGAGGCTCGCTCACTCTATCCGTATACCATCTTGGCATAATGGCTTGTATATTTTGAGTATGGCATGTATAGCATTATAATAATTTTGTATATATAGTCTTATGATATGGTTATTGAGTGGTATGGAAATGCTTGGTAATGATTAGCCATTGGAATGGCTAATCATGATCATATTTGGAGTTATGTATGTCAAATTGCTAGCTAATCCATGGAAACCATGAAATAGGTAAAATTTACCATAAAATAGATACAGATAGCAGTAGTGACGTGAATTTGAAAAATCACTAAAAATAGTAGAAATGGAATTAAAAAATTAATAAGTTATGGAATCGAAGCTTGATGAGTCTATTTTCATATGGAAGAAGCAAAACAGGTATATGAGCTATATTTTATGAGATATTAAAATTTTTGTGAAATAGGGCCAGAGCGATTTCTGGATCCCCTGCTCTGACTTTGGAAATTCACCATAAATTTTACAAAGATAATTAGAAGTCATGCTTTATATGTACAGATTCCTTATTGAGTCTAGTTTGTTATAGACAAACAGCATAGTCATTGAAGCTCTGTATAGGGATATATCTGATTCGTAATACACAGAGGTCAGAGTAGTCAAACCCTAAAATAGGGGAGACTTTAACTAATAAACTGTACTAATTGGCCTGACCAAAAATTCTAGAAAAAAATTAGTAGATAGATATATGAGTCTAGTTTCAGGAAAAATTTACAGAATTGGATTTTGAGTTTTGGAACTCAAGATAAGATTTTTAAAATGACTATGATGCAGTTAGTCAGCTTGTCTGGAAATTTTAAAATGAATTGTATGAGCTGTTTAAGTAATGAATTAAGTCCGTTAACACCTCGTGTTCGACTCCGGCAACGGTATCAGGTATGAGGCGTTACAAAATGGATCCCGAACGAGCCGTAGCTGATGATGTTAAGAGTAATGAACCTACTCCCGCGCGAGGGACAATGCCATCTGATGCTAGACCGGCTACGAGTAATCATGATGGAGAGGCTAGACAAGCCTTCTATCAAATGATGAATGATTGGTTCAGTCAGTACGTGGTCTTACACGTAAATCATAAGTCAATGCCAATGTCCCAGACATGGTCTTACATGAAAACACATATCGAATCCTATGTCATGACATATGTATCCTAACTATTCCTAAGGTTCGTATGGGGCTTTTCGGACGTCGAAACTTTGTCGATACTTTTTCGATATCTCATATTCAATTCAATAAGATATTCATTATTTTCCAAAATCAAATAAACATAATTAATTCAATTCAAAGCACACTTATTTGTATATAGACTTACCTCGTACGGATTCAGATAGACGGAATTGGCTACTCAATGACTTTCGACTTTTCCCGATCTAATTTTGTTTTATTTAATTCTTGATCTATATAAATTCATATTTAACTCATTTATTCACCAAATCATTCAAATCAATCCAAAAACACACATTTAGTGTAACACCCCTTACCCATGTCCGAGACCGAGACAAGATACGAGGCATTACCAGACTTAAACATACACAATCACATAAATTTGGGCCATAAAATTTCATTCAAATAAAAAATATTCATACATATGTATAGCGTCCTTTAAACGGGCTTACGAGGCCCTAAACACGCATTGGAGATGATTCGAGACTAAACCAGAAACTTTAAAAACTTTTGAGAAAACTTAAAAAATTTCATCATGAAGCAAGGTTACACGCCCATGTGGGTAGGCCGTATGGTCACACACGTCCGTGTGGCTTGGGACACGCCCATGTCCTTAGCCCGTGTAACTCTCTATTTATGACATCAGCAACAAAATAGATTCACACGGCCAAGTCACACGTCCAGGTGCTAGGTCATGCCCTCCACACGGCTGAGACACACCGCTGTGCCTCTGCCCGTGTGGCCAAGAAAGTGGCTATTTACCAAGCCAATTGGCACCCTCATTTGCACATACTTAAACATAACTTTAATGGCACTTGTCATGGCATAGTTGAGCATTTAAACATCATCAAACAAGTCATGATCATGGTAATTTCATATCAATTTATTCATGCATAAGGTACCATACTTTGCCTAGTTTAAGCTTATCAAACTTTCATGCCATGACTTTCTCTTATTTCATACTTATGCCAATTATGTCATCAACCAATTATCAAGCACCTAAACCATAACCACACACCCATCCATATTAAACAACATTATCACACCACACGACCTTTGGCACATGCAAGTACATATAATTAGGCATTACAACCCAAATAGTTAATATAATCCACATCTCATAGCTATATATACAAAATGAATCAATATATCATCATAAGTCAATAATTTTGGCCAAATGAAATGACACATACACAATTGAATAAGCCCCTATACATGCCATAAACTCAAGTGCTTGAATACTTATACCCCAAATGGTAGCTCAATAGTGTGATTGAATCTACGGCGATCTCCAACCCGAGCTAGCTAAATAAACCTATAAGAGATGGGAAAGGAAAGGGAGTAAGCTATATAGCTTAGTTAGTATGTATGAAAACAATAATCAACTTATTAACATGCTTGAAACTAAATGTTTTCAAGGTAGAACAAATTGCACATAATTCAGTCAAGCTATCACTCGAGTAATAGTAACTAAATTATTTATAACTTAAGTTATATATTTCTAAATTAAGATCCATTAATTTTCCTTGAAACTAGACTCATATATATTTCTACCATAAAATTTTTAGAATTTTTGGATTAGCCAATAAATACATTTTATTCTTCAAAGTTACCCCTATTCTGCTGTTTGATAGCTTCGATGTTTCTTTAATAAAAATTAATTATATTCTCATATGAGATTCAGATGATGTTCTCGTTTGCTTTTTTTTTGAAAATATACTCATTAAAGATTTTAAGAATATAAATTATAGCCCATAATTATTTTTGTAGAATTTTTAATTATTTTCCCAAATCAGAAGAGGGGATTCTAAAATCATTCTGACTTTGTCTCACAAAAATTCAAATATCTCATAATATAAAATTCTTTTGCTTACACCGTTTCCTTTATATGAAAATACACTCAATAATATTTATTTTCATATCTTATTCAACCACTAATTTGATTTCCATCATTTTTGGTGAATTTTCAAAGTCAGACTGCTGCAACTATCCAAAACTATTTTAGTGTAAAATAATGATAACAAAGTTAGTAACACCTTTACAAATCATTTCAACCATCATGGTATAAATACATATTTAAATAACATAAGCATGACCCAAAATCACAAGGTCATCACAAAATCATTCTTATAGGCATGACTTACTTATTTACTTCATTACAAAGAGGCATCATAAACTGAAATCATTTCTTATGAGTTTTGCATACATACCTGTACTAATCCTTACCATTTCATACATACACATAATGTCGTTGCATCTTCATTGTCTCGGACACTAAGTGCCTTACTTAATATCTCGCACACCAAATGTCATTCTCAATATTTCGCACACTAAGTGCCACATATATATATAGCCGAGGCTATCACAAATCGCACACCAAGTGCCACATTTAGCTGAAGCTATTTCAAATCGCACACAAAGTGCCATTCTTAGCCGATATGTCGTTAAACATAACAAGAATCACGTATATACAATTTATACGATATCAAAGCATTAAAAGCATAAATTTAACAATGCTTCTTACATATGAACTTACCTTCATCGTTAAAACAACGGAACGAATCGATTAGTCTGATACTTTGTTTACCCCGTTCTAGATTCAATTCTCGATTATCTCAATCTAAATAATATCAAATTTTACTTATTTAATCAACTTTCATTCAATTTAACACAATTTACACATTTTAGGAAAATTACATTTTTACCCCTATTATTTCACATTTTTGCAATTTAGTCCCTAGACTCGTAAAACAAAATTCATTCAAATTTATCACAACCCCAGCCTAGCATAATATTTATCATGCTTATAGCAGCCCTCAATATTCATTTATTCCTACTTTTAACCACAAAATTTCATAATTTCACAAATTAGCCATAATTTGCATTTTTACTCAAAATCACTTTGTAAAATATGAAAAATTATCTTCTAACTTTCATATTTCATCATCAATCATCAAAAAGCATGAATATTAATCAATGAAATCTCACAAAATCATGAAAAAGTTTGAAATTAAAGGTACGGGCTAGCTAGTACTCAAAGTAACGATCACAAAAACGTAAAAATCATCAAAAACCGAGTCAAAACACTTACCAAATTAATCATGCAAGTGCCGAACCCCTAAGCACCAAAAATGGCTTTCTTCTTTCTCAATATTCAGCCAAATGCAAATAAAAAGAACAAAATCCCTTTTTGTTTTTATTAACCATTTACCAAATACCATATTTAACCTTAATATTAAAACATTAAAACACATAATGGTTGTCCATCATTGCCCACTCATGTTACTAATAGACTATTTACCATTCAAGGCCACTATATTATAAAGCCAAGGCTATACAACTCCTTTAACTAATAGAATACAACTTTTGCATTTTACGCGATTTAGTCCTTTTTGTCGAATTAAGCATTTAAACGGTAAAATTTCTTTACGAAACTTTCACGTAATTAATCTATCATGCTACAGACCTTATTAAAATAATAAAATAAATATTTTGACTTTGGATTGTGGTCCCAAAACAACTATTTCGATTAACCCCAAAAATAGGCTGTTACATTTAGGGCATTTTAAAAATTAGCCCTCATATTTTCATATTTTGACAATTTAGTCCTTAATTCACAAAATCACAAAATACACAAAATTTCTTTGTACACATGCCTAGCCGAATTCTCATTGTGTTTATACAAGTCCATATATTTCATTTATTTCACAATTTAGTCCCTCAATTTACAAATTTCAAAATTTAGTCCAAATTACTCAAATTCATCAAAAATTCAAATACAAAATATATCAACCCAACACATATCTTTCAATTTCTATCAACTAACTTCACAAAGCTCACAATTTCATCAATGGAATATTTCAAAATCATCATCAAAATTAGAAATTTAGGCATGGGCTTGATAGAACACTAAGCAACGATCACAAAAAACGTAGAAATTATCAAAAACTGAACAAAATCCATACCTTAATCACAAAATCAAAGTGCAGAACCCTAGAATTCTTTTTTCTTTCTTATTCTTTTGGTACATTCGGCCAACAAATATGATAATGGCCTTAATTTTATGTTTGTTTTATTTTTATTAATATTAATAAACATTTTACCATTTTACCCTTCATTAATAACATATAAAATTTCATTAACCATAGGCATTTATGTCCATCCATTATTCAAATGGTCTATTCACAACATAAGGACCTCTCATTTACAAAGGAATAACAAATAGACACACTTAACATATGGCAAGCAACTTTTACAATTTACACGATTAGGTCATTTTTTCAAATTAAACATACAAACGATTAAGTTTTCACACGAAATTTTCACACATACTAATTCACATATTATAAGCACGGAAATAATATTTTTGACTCAGATTTGTGGTCTCAAAACCAGTATTCTGAGTAGGGTCTAAACCAGACTGTTACATCGGATCTGATCGACCCGAGTGTAAACACTATGGTAAAAGACATCCCTGCAATTGTAGATTGTATGATCGGGCTTGTTTCAAATGTGGATCATTAGACCATTTTATTCGTGATTGCCTAGAGTCTTCGAGTAAGAAATTGTGCAAAATTTGAGGCTAAGTGGCAATACATCTCAAGGTAAACCTCCCAGAAATATGAGAAATGTGAGTGGTAGTCAAAGAGGGACTAAAAGATACTGCTGTTAGATTCGAGGCTCGTGCACCTGCCAGAGCCTACGCCATCTGAGCTCGTGAGGAAGCTTTGTCTCCCGATGTTATAACGGGTACATTTACTCTTTATGATACTTCTGTGATTGCATTGATAGATCCTGGATCAACACATTTGTATATAAGCATGAACTTAGTGAACAGTAAGACTTTTCCTGTAGAGTCTACTAAATTTGTAATTAGAGTTTTGAACCCCCTAGGCAGATGTGTTTTAGTTGATAAAGTCTGCAAGAATTGTCCGTTAATGTTTCGAGAAGATTGTTTTTTGCCTGATTTGATGTTATTACCTTTCGATGAGTTTGATATAATTCTGGGTATGGATTGGCTAACTTTGCACGATGCTATTGTGAATTGCAAATGAAAAACTATTAATTTGAGATGTAAGAATGATGAAATTGTTTGAATCGAATCTAGTGATTTGAATAGGTTACTGTAACACCCCAAACCCGAGACCGTCACCGGAGTCGAATACGAGGTGTTGACAGACTTTTAAAAAATTTTTCCAGACACTGCCCAGTCTGAGTACTAGTCGCTTCAAAAATCATATCTCGAGTTTCACAACTCGAAAATCAGTTTTGTGATTTTTCCCTGAAACTAGACTCATGTCCCCACCTATATATTTTTTTCTAGAATTTTTGGTCGGGCCAATTAGTACAGTTTATTAGTCAAAGTCTCTCATGTTACAGGGGTCGACTACACTGACCTTTTCCCATTACGACTGGGATATCTCTCTGCACAGGGCTTCAATACTAATGCCGTTTGTTTCTATGAAAACTAGACTCAGAGAGGAATCCATACATATATGGTATGACCCCTAATTATCTCTGGTCAATTTATAGTGAATTTCCAAAGGCGGAACAGTGAATCCAGAAACTGTTCTGGCCCTGTTCCACAAGAACCCGAATATCTCTTCCTGTACTGTTCCTATAATTGTTTCGTTACTTCCATATGAAAGTAGATTCATCAAGGTTCGATTACATAATTTATTCACTATTTAATTCCACTCCTACGAATTTATGTGATTTTTCAATTCTACACCACTGTTGCTGTCAAAATCTGTTTTCAAGATAAACTTTACCTATTTTGTGGTTACCATGGACCAACTAGGGTTTTGCCATACATAGGTCCACATGTGATCATATTTAGCCATTCCAATGGCTGATCATTAGCCCAACACTTCCATTTCAATCCATAGTCACATCGTGAAACCATATATATACATACATAAACACAAATGGTCTAATGCCATACTCCACATCTACAAGCCATTTTCGCATGGCTTTACACACATACATCACAAAAGAACTTAAACAACAGGGGGTAGTCCTATACATGCCATATCCAGAGTTCAACTAAAAGAGTACCAAAAGAGCTTGATAGTGTAGATGACTTCGACTTCGCTGATCCCGAATCCGATAGCTAACGAACAAAATCTATAAAACAGAGAGCCAAAGCAACCGGGTAAGCATTTTAAGCTTAGTAAGTCTCAAGTAATGAAATCGGCTTTAACTACAGTATTACATTCACATAGCTAACTAAGTCACTTTAATAACACACATTTTCATAATCATACTTCATCAACATATATACACAAGATATCAACCTTTCTAAAAGCCGAAAATTCGTTAGCCGATCACACGAATACTATTTAAAATGAATCGACTTTTCCAATGCACATGCAAACATACCGTATCGTTCGGGTTGGTCGAGCATATTTATTAAATTAGTTACAGCACAAAACGCTCACATTCAAACCCAAGTTTCTTCGGTATTTAACCGAATACAGCCGCAAACATATTTGCCTTCGGGTCTTAACCCGGACATATGAACTCGCATAATTGCCTTCGGGTCTTAGCCCGGATATATCATCCCGCATAATTGCCTTCGGGTCATAGCCCGGATATATCAACTCGCATAATTGCCTTCGGGTCTTAGCCCGGATATATCAACTCGCATAATTGCCTTCGGGTCTTAGCCCGGATATGTCAACTCGCATAATTGCCTTCGGGTCATAACCCGGATATATCAACTCGCATAATTGCCTTCGGGTCTTAGCCCGGATATATCAACTCGCATAATTGCCTTCGGGTCTTAGCCCGGATATATCAACTCGCATAATTGCCTTCGGGTCTTAGCCCGGATATATCAACTCGCATAATTGCCTTCGGGTCTTAGCCCGGATATGTCAACTCGCATAATTGCCTTCGGGTCATAACCCGGATATATTCCAATGTTCATGCACACATATGTCAATAATCATAACACATCCATATCATTTCTTCGTTACTAAGGCTCAAACACAAAACATTTATTAAACCTTTCAAATTTCGGCTCAGTAGCCGCACACAAAGAGCATAATTCCAATTGGCTTTATAACATAGTCTCTAAGCACATTCGACTATCCGTCATAGTATGACTATTCATTTCAATATAATTCAAGTAGGGTCATTACTCGAAGACTTACCTCAAATGTCGTCGAACGACTTCAACGGCTATTCAATTACTTTTTCCTTCCCTTTATCGGATCTAGTTCCCCTTTGCTCTTGAGCTTAAGTTCAACAAAATTTAAAATAGTCATTAATCGACTATTCAAGTATTACTTTCAGAATAATATTATATATATTGATCCGACTTTCACACACATAGATTATAGCAAGCTTTATATTAATCAATAAATAATTCATCGGCAAACTTTCATTAATGTTTACAACAAAATCACATATTCACTACGAGCTGTTTTACTGAGCAGTAGTTACTAAATTACTTATAACTGGAGCTACTAAACTCCAAATCACTTGCCGTTAATTTTCCCTGAATATAGGCTCGTATATCTTCCATCCATAAAATTTTCAGAATTTTAGGCTTGGCCAATCAATACCAGATTTTTCTTAAAGTTTCCCCTGTTCACTGTTTGACTATTCTGACCACTCTTCACTACGAATCCAATTTCTCACTTTACAGAATTCAAAATATGTTGTATTTGATCTCATTAGAAACTAGACTCATTAAGGAGTCTAAGCATATAAATTTTATCTTATAATCATTTTTGTACAATTTATAATGATTTTCTAAAAACAGAACAGGGAATCCAGCAGTCATTATGACTCAGCCCCACAATGCTTCAAATATCTCAAGATCGGTAACTCTTTTGTTTTTATAGTTTCTTTTGTAAGAAAATAGACTCTTCAAGCTTTAATGACATAATTCACTCAGCTTCTAATTCAACTCCTATAATTTATGGCGATTTTCCAAAATCACCTTACTGCTGCTGTCCCCAAACAGATTATCACCAAATCAAATACTAACATTAGCATTTCACCTTAATAGCTAGCTTACCAAGTCTTGATTTAACATATAATTCACACATATCACATTCAGCTATATATATATACATTTATCATATTTATTATTAACAAAGTATGCTCATGACAAATTTACTCCCAATCGCATCTCAAAATTCATCAAGCTTAGAACACATTTACTAATTAAATTCGGTAGTTTAATCACTTTACTAACCACTTATACATATAATTCCATTCAACATTATAACCCATTATCACTCATTTAGCCGATTATAGAGAATTAAACATAATATCTCTAGGATATACTCTACATGGCCGAATACACTACATTAATTTCCAACATTACCTAGGTAATTACCTATAGGTTCTTATACCTTAAATTCACACATTTAGCCCTTTAATGCCTATTGATCGATCCTTTGGTCCTAACAAGAACCAATTAACATGCAAGGAACCTAATCATAGAGGAAGAAATTTACATTCTAAATAGGCTCAATCTTTGACCGAATGTACTAGGCTCCTCTAAGCCACTCATCCAAAAATCTTTACCCCATTCTAGTCACTCTCCCATTGTTCCATCCTTGCAAAGCCTATAGTTCACTCGGCCACTCAACCCACAACCTATCGAAACTTCAATTCAAACTCATTAGCCGAATATACATATACTTATAATAAGCACATATAACATCTTCTTCAAGACACATTCGGCTATGGCATAATTTCCTTATAAAACCCAATTAATCAATCCACCTTAACCGAAACTTAACTCATACAAAACCTATCTTCAAACCATAAAATAGGTAGAAGTTAAACTAATCATCCAAATGGTGCATAAGTTTTCCAAGAATGACATTGAACTTACCTTACTTTAGGTATCCCCCTTAGCCGAATTTTCTTCCCCAAAGGCTTTTCTTCCTCTTCTTTCTCTAGTTACGGCAATGGAGGAGAAAACATAGGCTAACTTTGGTTTCTCCTCCCACTAACTTGTATTTTATTAACCTTATTCATTATTTCATTTTGTAACATAAACTATTAGCATAAAATAGTTATAATATTATTTAATCCATAACATGGCCGGCCACCCTATTTAACTTGGGTAAATTGACATGCAAAACCACTCCTTTCAATGCATGTACTATTAGACCATTGTAAATTAGCCTCTCACTTTCCAACAAAGTTTCATATAAGTCCAATAAAAAAAATTCACATAAAGATGATCAAATTAATGCATGAGACTTTCACACATGCATTTACTCACATCAT